>NW_010562776.1:0-30642 GCF_000687285.1 Phaethon lepturus
TGTTCTCACTCCTCTCTCCGGCTGCAATTCCTGCATGCCACCTTTTTCCCCCTTCTTAACTCTGCTCTTCCAGAGGCCCTACCACCGTCGCTGATGGGCTTGGCCTTGGTCAGCAGCAGGTCCATCTTCGAGCAAGCTGGCATTGGCTCTATTGGGCGCAAGGGAAGCTTCTAGCAACTTCTCACAGAAGTCACCCCTGCAA
Organism: Phaethon lepturus; assembly: GCF_000687285.1. Lineage (NCBI taxonomy): Eukaryota > Metazoa > Chordata > Aves > Phaethontiformes > Phaethontidae > Phaethon > Phaethon lepturus. The sequence goes on from NW_010562776.1 coordinate 203, forward strand.
CCCTCCCCGCTACAAAAATCTTGCCACACAAACCCAATACAAAGTCAAAGACCCCCGAAACCGCAGAAGAGCTCTCAGGTTCCAAAAGGCAAACCACCCTGCAGCCTTCCCCATTCCACTGCCACACTGAGACCTCAGATGAGTTACTGGCAATTTTTCAGCTCTGCTGCTGTTAGACAAACAAAACCAGTATGTCCCTCAAGTCACTGCAAACATCTCAACATCCCTGTTCTGTAACAATCTATTCCCACCTATGTCTTTTAAAACTTATTTTTTCTCTCTTACTAAACCCTGTAGTTTACGAGGACTTCTTCAAGAAATAGTTTTCGTTTTCTCCTCTGAGGGTACTATTTAGCTCTTTTGCTGCTTTGTACTGAGTGTAAATTAAATGGAAATAAGACTGAGATGAGCCAGCATTTTCAAGCTGGCATTCAGCTTCTGCCCAAATATAACATACAAAGCTCTTTCCAAGATTAGGTCCACCCCTTATTTGAAGCGAATGGTGATAAATAGTTATCAGAAATATGCCATATACTCATAGGGGAACTCCTTTTAAATTAATCATAGCTAAATCTATTATGCAAACTTTTAAGATAAATCAATGTATCACACCACAAGTAAGCTGCCTATTCAGCTACCTACTTGATTTGTCATTTGCTAGTGAAAAGTACATGAGTCATCAACAACCTGCTTTAGTATCTGTAAGGCTTGTAATCACCACGTGGAATGGAGGAAATAAATGAGAACATTGGGTGACACCTTGGCTGAGCAAGCACGAGGAATGAAAAATGTTTTTGTATGAATAAAGAGGAAACAAAAAGAGGCAAGTACAGATGGGGCTAACCTACACTGAATATGCTTTGTTAACAAAGAAAAATGAAATGCAGATATTCGGGACTGCATTCCTGTCCTCTGACTTGAAGATGTTTTGGATAAAATAGGCCTTGATACATACTTGGCAAGGAAAGGAATCTCATTAGAAATCTGGAATGTGTTAGTAATAATTTTAATTAGTTAAACATGTTAATTAATTCAACTAATTAATTAAAATAATTCATTAATTAGACTATAAAAAACTAAGTAATCAATAAATATTCAAATCCTTGACTGAGTTTCACATCAAAAGAATGAGAGCAGAGTACAAGTTCAACTCTATTCAAGTCCCAAAGAAAATTTATCTACCCTAAAATTGAATTAGAATATTTCTGAAATTTCTAAATACAACTGCTCTGAGAATAACACCTGAAAACTAATAAACTATATGATCTGAAAAAAAATTGAATTTATATTTTTCTCCTTAAATTCTAAGATATCACTTAGTAATGTCCAAAGTGACTGATTCTCATAAGAGTATATAAGAAAAGGTATTTAATTTTGTGTCTTCTTTTTTCGTGGGTTAAAAGGGTAGCATCCTCTCAAAAGCATTTCATTTTGTACCAAAGCCAAAAGATCTTCCAATTAGCAAGGTTGAATTTTATGTTCTGGTCAATACTTAACGGCAGCTTATAAGAAAAATGGGGACAAACTTTTTAGCAGGGCCTTTTGCAAGGGGACAAGGGGTAATGGTTTTCAACTAAAAGAGGGTAGATTTCGACTAGATATAAAGACAACATTTTCACAGTGAGGGTGGTGAAACCCTGGCACAGGTTGCCCAGAGAGGTGGTAGATGCCCCATCCCTGGAAACATTCAAGGTCAGGTTGGACGGGGCTCTGAGCAACCTGATCTACTTGAAGATGTCCCTGCTCATTGCAGGGGGGTTGGACTAGATGGCCTTAAAGGGTCCCTTTCAACCCCAAAATTCTATTTTCCTACGGTTCTATGATTCTATGATAATCAAAAGTATAGTCTTCACGTGTCCCAGTATTACGTACACAGTAGCTTATACCGCTAAAGCTGAAAACATGAGCAGTAATACAATGTATGCAACAAAAGGAAATTGTTGGTTTATTTGGGAAATACGATTTAAAACAGTACTACACTTGTGTATGTAAGACCATGTCTACAACACAGAATATGATTTTGGAATAAAAAACCAACATAAATCCATGTTGTATTTAGGCATATGCATCTGTTGCTTTGACTTCAAAATATTTCAAATTACATGTTTTTTTTTCTTAGGTTGGAAAATGTTAATTTAAATCAATTTGAACTTACCATTAAAGATTATATGGAGGATATGTAATATGTAGGTTCTGACTCCAGATAAACTTAGGAGTTAAAAAGATCCTGACTTGCAAAATAAAGTAATTAAAGCAACAGCTCAATTACGTTGAGAAGGTAAATGTAACTGAAGCAATTATTATGGAGGGTGAAAAGTGGACACATATTGTATATTACCTCATTTGTCTGACTTTATATGATCTGATTAAAATGTTTCAGAAAAATATAAAGAATATTACTTTTAATAGCATTTGAATATGGAATTCTTACTTCAAAGTCATTGGGTTTGCAATAATAATCATACAATACCAAAACCAATACTGATTGTGAAAAAATAACCCCTTAACCTCAAAGCAAATAGTTTAATTTGTTATTCACTTTTTTAAACAAAAGCACATCCAAATTTAAAGTACTATTTCCGTCATAAATGGAAGTTTAAATTCCTTTTATAAAGCTGAAGGGCTTATTTCAATTTCTAGCAACTGAACTTATGCTTCAAAAAGCTTAATATTTTTCTTCATCCAGTAGTGTGTATTTTAGAGAAAAAGTTCTCTAAAGAGTAATAATGAATCAAAGTAATTGCTCACCATGAGATATTGTTCTGTGGAATAGGAAGGTCAGACCAAACCAACACCCAATCCTCAGTATATCTATTTGGTTTTTATAGCTCAAAGTCGGATAGAGGTTTTGAAACAGAACACTTGGAAAAACGGGACTAAAACATCAAGCACCACCCATTGCACAAGTTACTTAAGTAGCACTTTCTCTGACTTCAGTGTGCTATATTGGCACTCGACAGTTCAGGAGAAGGTTGAATTACCAATTCATACACAGTTCCACTCTGAACTTCAGCTCGCAGACAGATCACCGTGGGTCACAATTATCAATGCACGATCAGCAGGTTACCAGGTATGGCACAAACAAGTGCATTCAGACTTGGGCATAGGTTTCCATTTCTAGCAGGAGCTGTCTGGTTAGCACAGCAGTATTTCTCTTGTGTCAGTGAGACCAAAGAACATGCTTTTTTGGCCAGCACTGCATTCAATACCCCATTCTCTCTCTCTTCAGCGTAGGATGCCAGATCTGCTCTTGGGGGATTGCTTCTAGCAGCTTCCTCAAAATTCCTTGTTTCCACCATCATTCATAGCTCTCAGGAACCTCTTCATTAAAAATCCCAGGCTACTTCCAGGTCACTTCTGGCCACCATATATAGGAGAATTTTGGGGACAGAAAAGATGACCTTCATGTAGGTCCATAACAAACACAGTCCTTACTTGGTGCAGATGATGCCCAATACTAGAGTACCAGTGAGGTTTGTTGTGGTCATTCAGACCATTGGTCATCAATTCCACTGGCAGGTTTTTGACCACAGGATCAACAGCTGATGGACGCATGTATCATAGCAGGCTTTGTCATGGGATGTCATTTGTACTCCTATCCTATAATTCTTTTCTTCCAACAAAGAAAAGGATATATCTTCATCAAGGTCAATGCTAGTGGTTATTCTTGAAGGGCAATTTTTTTTTAAGAAACAGATCATGTCACCTGTGCTCACCCCTGCCTCCCCATTCAGTCCAGCTTGAATCGAAATGGTTCAACATTTTCAACATGAGTTGAACAGAAGTTGATGGCGCTACTTGGATCCATCACCACCTTTGCTCAGAAGACCTCTGTCCTCCAGGTTGCAATGAACTGTTGAACTCTGTCTAAATGTCAAAGCCCCATCTACCTGTCTCTGCTTTGTGTCTCCCTGTGCTTCCCACATAAAATCCTCTAAAATAAAAATAGTTCTACTTCTGAACGTTTCTTATAGCAGGAAGATATGGCAGGGACTTTTAATCTGGAAGGTGGAAGAGAGGAAGAGTAACATGAGGCAAGAATACTGCATGCCACATAGGCTCTGACAGAACCACTAAAGCAAGGAAAGATAGTGAGGCAAAGTTCTGCAATGCTATACCATTGGCAGAGTTTCCAGTGCTTGGTAACATGCCCAGAAGAAGGTAAAAACCCAGTGGAAAACAAAAAAAATCACAAATAACCCCATCCAAAAAAGGGCATGCAAAATGAGTTTTCTTCCCTTCCATTCTGTTCCCTCCCATTAATGTAATATCCCCTTCTGATCATGTCACTGTCATCAGCGCAATGCACTCATTCAAGGTAGAGATTGAAGATTTAACAGAGGATCTCAACTAATCTGGGAAGTACAGGATCTCTTTCTCTCCTGAAATTAAGTCTATCTATACAACACCCAGAATTAAACCCAAACAAAAGGGTTCCCAGCCATGGCCCAGATGAAAAATATTTTTTTGTCAGCCTACCATTCCTTGGGCAGCTCTTTTATAGCTCCCACCCCCGCCCCACTCCCATTTTATACTGGTGGTTTATGCTTGGTATCTCCTAAGTCCCAAACAGACTAACTCCTAGCTCTAATGCAAGATGTGTGCTGAGCCAAAGGCCCCAGTCATGGGCCACACAAAACACTTCTTGGGAGACATGTCTTTCTGTAGATGTAACTTTTCTTGGGCAGACTCTTGCAGTTTTATTCAAACTGGAGCTCTAGTGTTTGTCACCCTCCTAATCCTAAAACTAATCCAAGCCCTAATGCTAACTGTAGACCTGGTTTGAGCCTTAGCTGAAAAACCCCCAGCTGTAAGGCCACACGAAAAGCTTTTCAAAGGACAAGCCTATTCTGCAGCTTTGATCTTCCTTGGGCAGTCCCTCAACATCCATAGTCACACTGGAGCTCTAGGATTCATCTCGCTCTTAATCTTAACCCTAGGCAAGGGCTGACATCTGCCAAAGATTCTCAGTTATGCCAAATGAATAAGCAACAAGGCATGAGCTAAGTCCCATGGAGGGGAATCCTTTAACACAGGCCAGACACAAAAGTCCTAAGATGACAAATCTCTCTGCAGCTTCAGCCTTCCTTGTGTGGCCACTGTGCCACCCCCCTCCAGCAGAAGCGCTCATATTTACCTTTCTCCTAATGCAACTTCTTGCTTTTGCATTGGAGGAAGCACAACCAAAGACCCCCAAACACGGTCCAGGTGAAAAATCTGTTACTGGAGACACTTTTTGGCAGCATATCCTTTCCTTGGGCAGCCCCTTTGAAGCCCTATTCCAACAGAAAGTCATGATTAAGGACTCTATAGATATCTTATCTGTATCCTTTGGGATGTGGATAAAATCCTCTTCACCAAGCAAGTACCAACTCTGAATTTATAACGACAGTCTTTGTCTTTCCTGGAAATTTCAGCAGATCACTCAACTGCCCTTTTGTTATCCACACTGAAGACCAGCACAGAAAATGGTGTCGAATGGACTGTTAAAAGCCCATTTCCATTAGGGCTTACTAAAGCACAGCTTCCCACTTTTATCCTCTGCCTTTACTTAGATTTAATATGTACAGGAGCAAAGTCAGAATTAGCTCCGCAACATCATATCTGAAGTGACTGAATTTGCTTTAATAACTAGCTGTAGCTGGGATGAGGGGGGATTATTTCAGTTTCTCATTCAAGTTGCAGGACGCTGGTAGTATGATAAATCTAAAGGCAGAGGTCTATGACATAATCTGAATTTTGTGAATGCCCAACTAAAAGGGAAAATCCTGAGGGCTGAGGCTGTGGTAAGGTACAGCCACATATGGAAACCGTGATCATTACAATAGGAATGAGGGGGGAAGAAAGGGGAGACAAATTGATGAGGACTACGTGGCAAGGTCATTCAAAGAGCATGGAGGCATAATGGAAGAAATAGCAGGAAATCAGTCACATGAAATTTATTTTCAAAAACATTGAAGATGTTAAAATGGACACCATGATCTTATCCTGGATCAGCACTTTGTGGCATGAGGGCACCTCACTCCTCATTTTTCATAAGTGCGTGCAACTGGGATTTACCCTCTCCTGTTAGAGTAAATCTCATGAGACCGCTAAATCTCAGCAACTGGGAGGGTTTGTTGCAATTCCTGTGGTTCCTGACCAGAACTCTCTATTACGAAAGAAAAGATGATGACAAACAGCTTATCTGGCCCTCCAGTAGATTAATTGGGTTGTGTTGACTGTGTCTGTAGTACTGGGCTATCAGGAGAATAACAGATTTTTCTAGACTAATAAGAGCAAAGAATTACTGCAATTAGAGAAAAAGTCTTGGGTGAGGACAAAGAAAAATAGATACTGTATATAATGAAAACAAATATATCCCAGTTTCTTCTGGAATGCAGAAAGTTGTGCAATAGCTAAAACAAATAAAGAAAAGCTTCAACAGTATATCAATTTTACATTTTATGTGCCTCAAAATCTACAGTCATAGAAAGCTGTAGCTGCAAAGAACCCCAAATTAGGATCTGGCAATATTAATATTGCTTTCATGGTATCCACTCAGACATTTTCAGGAAAATCCAGCATGACACCATCTTTAATTACAAGGCCACATCTACTGTTGCTTATAGTGTTAATACAAATGCTGCTTACTGAATAGTTAACCTCTATTATGTTTTGTCATTGCGTGGATAGAGATGATTTACTGTATATTGTTTAGTGTGTGCTCTCAATACAAGTTATAAAATTACACGAATGGCTAATTTCCTAGCAGCCTCTATAATAGTGTTCACGACTATAATATCCAAATGCTTTACAAACATTCATTAATTTATTTTTGTGACATTTTTGCTTGTAAAATATTTTTTACAGTGGAGAAACATCACAGAAAAGGTCTAGGGCAATAACACATTAATATGAGAATTTTCTACTAACTTTGGATGTCCAGTCTGAAACGCCTCAGGCCCACCTTTCAGGGAATCTAGCATCATACGGTATGTAGTAGTTTATAGAGAGCAATAGCTGCTAACTTCTGTGTCACAGAAGACAAGGAGAGATGCATGGAAAGCTAAAGAGACAGAGAAAGAGAGACGGAGAGATTCTCCAGGGTCTTATTCCATTACTTTCATCATATGACCATCTTGTGACCACTGCCCTTACCCAGCACGTGGAAACCTGGACGGGCTCGTGTCGCCACTCGTCGCTGCCGTCAGCCGTGCCGCGCAAGGAGGGCTGCTGAGCCAGCTCTTAGCCCATGCCAGGTTTGCAGTCTGCTCTGGGAAAACATGAGTGCAGAAGCAGGGACAGAAGTTTACCAAGGGCCCCACCAGCACATCCTCTCTGCGCCGAGGGGAAGGCTCCAAGCACTTGCTGGGTTTTCCCAAAGTATCAAACATCTCTGTAGAACGCAGCTGCCAAATTCTAATGGATCTCTTTGGTTATCACATGTGAAGTGCAATTTTATTTTCAAAAGCTTGGTTAGTTTGAAGCGAAGTTTTCTTAGATAGCAAAGCAGCACACACTTTTAATATAGCAGTCTCACCTGCAAAACATCAGGCCCTTCCTCTAAAGCACAAGCACAAAGGATTTCTTGTATCGTTCTGAGCCACATTTTTTTCTTTCAGGGAGAGAAAGAAGCAGCCTGTGCTTGGTATCAGCCCTGGAAAATTCACTTCCGATCAGGTGAAGCCTGGAAAAGTTACAAGCAACCAAACAAGCTCTTTTGATAGAAAAAATTAGGCTGTCTTAATTATAAGACTAATGAAGTAATATCATTTCTCCAAGAGCTGACATTACAAGAAATTAGGAAATATCACTGCAAAGATGAAAGCCTTACAGATGTAATATAGTTAAGAAACAGATGTGCTTTACAAATGATGAGCTGCGTGTGTGAAGGAGAGCATGGGAGATGAGCACTGGCTGCTTCAGTTTTCCCTCTATAGCCTACGGTGAACCCAATGATGGCGTTGTGGGGGGGGGGGAATAAAAAAATCTGTAGTCAGACTAAACCATGAAGATGAAAATTTGCAAAAGATTCCTTTCATGAGCATTTTCAAAAACACAAGCCTTCCCACAAGAATCTACATAGTGAAAGGTCCAGGATTACTCTAGGGCTTGCAGACTTTCACTGTGCAGAGGCTGTAAAACCTAAGATTGGGTTTCACCTCCTTCAGAACCAGAGCCTTTCCTCCTTACTTCCTACTACAGGCTTGCCTGGGATTGTTTTTAATGCTGTCTATCTCGGATTGTCATTTATTATCAGATACTGAAGGATGCAGGGGACAAGGACCAAATTTACGAGGAAGGAATTTAAAGCTACTGATAAAGGAATGCATAGGACACTGCAGGAGGGAGGGAGAAAACAGGATAGTAAAAATTCAAAGCAGAGAGGACCATAAAATATTATAAAGGGAATGGAGGAAGAGAAGGAGAAAGTCCGAACTAACAGGGAACGATGAAGAGAAAGTAAAGACAAGACAAAAACAAGGACTGCATTTATTGCCCAAGGGCTATAATCTGCTGCTGCCTGAGCTGCTGCACCTGCTCAGCAAATGCTGGTTTGCAGCTTATCCTGCTCCCGCAGGGTGCGTGTCTTTGGCAGCGATTTCAGCCCTACTTGGGGAAACAATTTCACAGAATATCTCATGAACCAATTTCACAGACCAGCTCTCGCTGTAAGGATTGCTCTCTTACAGATCTTTTCCCTTGCCCTTTCTTACTTCATCACACCACTCATGTTTGTACTGGCCAAGAGAATACGTTAACATTAATTTTCATCATGTATTTATTGACTAAATGTACTGGTTTAAACATTACTCACCAAAGTACCAGCAGCAATGAGTCAAATTTTTCAAAAAAATGTTTAGGTAACAACAACCTTCACTATGTACATAAGTAAATCAGTTAAAATCTTAACACACTGCAGAAAATACCTCACTTAGACAATACTTGAAATAAAAAAATCATTTAAAATGTACATCTGCAATGACACAGCTCAGTTCTGATTACTTATTTACCATAATCAAAAACTAGTTTCCTCCAAATGAAACTAGAAATTCAGGTTTTCAGGAATGGTTATGTAGGGCAGCACACTTAACCTTTCACAATCACAATGAATTTGCTTCATACGTAATGATCTGAGTCATGTATTTTGCTGCGATCCTTGTTGTTGAATAACTTACCACAAACTAAAATGAAGACTATCTGTATTAGTCTTTTCACAATGACAAAGGGAGGAATAAGTCTGTTTTTCTTTCCATGGGGGAAAACATGGAACATGTCAATAAGCTCTGAAAAACTGAAGGCTCATTTCTACACTATATAAGTGGCAGAGATCTATCAAAATGACAGAGCAGCATTAGTTTATATTATGTGCGCATGTAGAAGTCTGCCTGTATGTTTGAAAGTGGCAGTCTGTGTGTAGCAACACACGGTAATTTACACTGTATTTTCCATATTTTGAGACCAACATTTGTCTTTAAATAACCATTACAATTAGAAATACACTTTTGGAAAATAACAGATCCCATTTTGCTCTTGGTTTTGGGTAAAGTTTTGCTATTGTTCTTGTCAACATATTATAGGTGGCTGGTTGGAGTTTTTCCATAAATACTAAATTTATGTTAAACTGAAGAGAACCTCATTGGTGAGATGGCAAAATATAAGAGATGATAACTGAAGAGACATAGAAGCGAAAAAAAAGGGAAAGAAAATTAAGTTATACTTCTCTATACACTGTCTAAACAAAATATTATAGCTTAACTTGTGAAGGTACTCAATTTGTAAATTTTTCAAATTTAAAGGTTTTTTATTTCTGTTTTCAAATGGAGTTTCCATCAAAATACAAGCATTTTTTCATTTAATTTTGTTCAGAAAGGATTAAGTTATCTGAAAACAAGATACAGCCAAGCAACACCCTTCATTTTGTTTCCAGCCAGGTTAAATATTTTGATTTGATACAAAACTAAAGTGAAGGACTCTTGAGAAATACCACTGCTTCTTTCTTCCAGGAGAAGAGAGCATCTTTCCTTTCTCTCTTACCAAATGTACTTGATCATGAACATGAGCACTAGGACACAAGTGATACATTCATCCATGAAATAGGGGATCTTTAGTTAAAATGCGGCAATGTAAACCTATTTCTCTAACACACCACAGTGACTATTTTGCTGAAATATGCAACACGCATAGATGCTTACATACAGTAATTTGGAGAATGTACCACTGTTACAACAGAGGCAATCCTTTTGGGACTGAACATACCTGAGCTACCACCAAAATTATGCAGAACCTTTGCTACTATTTCTTTATAGTAAGACGGGAGGCTTATTGCCAGTAAAAAAGCTTTATACTTCTAGACTCACAGACGAGAGTCACCACACTTACATTGTGTAGTGCCTTTAAAAAAATTGTTTTAATATTACTACTCTCCAAAACCTTGACCCTAATGCTGAACAGTTGCTTACCCCACACAATCCCAATGACCTCAATGTAACCATAGTAAACGTGTGAAACACTCATCTACCCTGTCAAACTGACCTTGTGCATACCTGAGACCCAAAAGGAGCCCTTGGTTGCACTAACAAATCAGTGGGGGAGGTCAGCTGAAGAAACTGCAGGAGATTATTAGCTCGTGAGAAGAGGGCAGCAGATGTGTCAAAAAGGATTCTGAGCCTCTAAATCTGTTTTGGTCTAAGAAATATCTTTGTTTTGTGTTACTCTGTTGTTTTTATTAGGGATAATAAGCTGTGCCCTAAAGAAGGCCCTGCTAATGCTTTAGGGACTTTTACAGTAAGTAACTTCATGGGGTTGTTTGGATAAGGTAACATTCAACAGTGAGTAAGTGTGGTAAAACCCACCACAGAGGTAGGAATTTCCTCTTACAGACTAGAAAAAATTTACTTGTAAATGTAAACACAAAGATCACTTGGGCATTAGTCTACAAAATCCATAACACGTTGTGTATAAACCTTTTTAGTAACCACTTCAGTAGGCCATAACTGTACTGTGCGATTCTGTTGTAAGGGATTACGCATAATACTACATTAATTTTTCAATAGTTGATAACAGCAGTTGACTGTGCTGCAAACATGGAAATGAGTTTTTTTCTGAGTTTGCTTCAGGATGACAAACCATTGCACCTTTGGCTACTCTCGCACTCTGTAATGACTGGGAGGTGACTATTTCTCCTGGACAGATAGTATTACGAGGCCGAGTGCATGAGCTCTGTAAATTAGCATAGCTCATCCACTAGTTTCACTGCACAACAGGAACAAAAGTTAATAAACCAGCAACCAAATCACAATCCAACAGAGTTAATTTGCCGAAATCTCCATAAATAAATCTCATCCTGTGAGACCCCACTTCACTGTTGTGTAATTAATTTCAAGATTTCCATTCATTCTCCACAAGATCTGTCATCTGCATGCTGTATTCTTTAATCTGCTCTGATGTTCTTCTGTATGAGAAAATAAATGGCAGATGAAAGTGTTATCATATTACTTTTTCTCTGGTGTTTTAGTTACGTTAAGTCCCTGGTATTTCTCCAGTTTAAGAGACCAAAGACAATCATCAAAGTTTGTTCCCAGTAGTGGTTTTGTACCTGGATAAGGACTTCATTGCATTGGCTTTAACGAGCATTGCTTTGGAACACTAGGTATGAAATATAGCCATATAATCACCTCTTTTTAAAAAAAAACTTAAAATGTGTTCCTCAGACCCTATTTCTGCTGCATAGAGTCTTCCAAATAGCGGTGTAAAATCTTAAATCAATGCTAGTAGCACCTGTATGCATTTGTTAACGCATACATGAACAAAAGTACAGATATACTGCCATAATACTTTGAGTAGCAATGACTCTGCTATTCATAGCAACTGAGGAACAAGGTTGAAACCTTTGGGGTGGCCTTAATGTTAACATGGTACAGAGAACACTAATAACATCAATTGATTTAACATTAAAGGAAAATCAAAAGGACAAGAAAATGTTCAATCATACATTCACTTAAACCATTACAGCTTCCAAAAGCACTCAATTGATTTTCTTGAAAAAATCATTCCTGAGAAACTATTTTCTTTTCTCACAGGGAAACTCACCTCAGTACAGAAGTAATACAGAAATTCTTGAAAACAAAAAGCCCCCCTTGCCTGCGCAGGACAATGGTGGCAGAGCAGATCTCTCCATCCATTTTGTCCAGAGCTCTCTCTCAGACATTCACTTGGGCAAGCACCTCCTCAGCCCATTGCTAGCAGCCTCAGCAGACTCGTGCCCTCCGTCAGGACAACTTGCAGTGGAGAACAACCAGGTCGCTCTGTCCCCAGGGGGACTCAGAAAGGAAGTGTGCAGTCTGGTGTCCCCAGGCGACCCGGAGCCAAAGGACAGAGTGGTTCTTTCACATGGGGACAATTTTCTCGACCAAACGGTCTCCCAATTTTCAGGGTAACCTTTTCAGGGTGGCAGATGGGAAGGGTGACACACTACAGACACCTTTGACGTCCAGAGGTAAAGCTGGAGCACATCTAACTCTCTATCAGTCAGCCCAAGTCCCACACACATGGTTTCTTTTGGAAGGGATCACACCATCATGTCAGAAAGGCATGCCAGCAACAAAGGAAGTTTCTGGGTGATTTTTCAAACATTTTAGCTCTGTAATAAGAACATTTCCCATTTTCTCTTTTCTTCCCTTGCAGGTATTGAGAAAGCTAATAACTAACTTTCCAAGTTAATCAAGTTGTCGTTTTGGAACAGCAAAAAACATCAGGTGACTTTCTATGGATCAAAATTATAATGATTTATCCACGTCAGTGGCTGACAATATATACACACTTCTAAACATTCATAAATCTGTAGAAGTTTGGGAAAAGCATAAAATAAAAGGAACAGAAATCCAAGACTTCTTTTTTTTTTTGAAGCAGGTGTAAAGAAGACCTCTAAGGGGAGTTAGGAGCAGTCACCTCCTCCAGCTGCTGTGGCCCAGGGACCCCCTGCCCAGCTGCTGGAGCCCAGCCTGGGGACACAAGAGCTTTGCCCATGCTGAAGGATGTGGCTGCCACTTTCCTGTTTGCAGGTTCAGCCAGCGGTGAAGTTGAGCGTGAGTCTCAGAGACACACAGACCACCACAGTTGGGGCACCGCCTTCAACAACACCCATGTACAGGACTCACATAAAACCCAAGAACAGCCCCCTCCTCCTCCTCCCGTTTGCCTGGCGGAGCCAGAAGGTCACTAGCAATGGTGCACACACACTCTCTCTAGATTCACAAGCACAATCACGTTCACAGTTCCCCCCCTCAAAGACCGGCACAGCCTGTCTCTCCATCTAACAACCCCTCCCTTACCCACACGCACCTCACGCACACCGGTCCTCCCAGCAGCTGGTTTCAAGACAGACCCCAGCGGCTGGTGGCTGAGACCTCCACCCACTCCAGCGTCCGGCACCGAGACCCCTCTCGCTCCAGCAGCTGAGACCACAGGCCAGGGGCACCTACGGCCCTGCTCTGACCCAGTTGCTGGCCCAGTGCCCAGTCACACCGGTCCCCTCAGTAGCTGGCACCGAGTCCTTGCAGCACTCGCACCTGGGACAGAGGGTAAAATTTCACAGGGAGAGTCAAGAACGGATTTCTTGACATGAGAAGACAGGACAGAGTGCGGTGACCATTTTGGCACAGGGCTCACTCGAACAAGCCTATTGTCCAGCCCCGTTTTACACGAGAAGTTACACTCCTGTACCCCTTTCTGTCTACCCCCGCATTGCTCCTCCCTGATCCCGGTTCCCTAAACCTTGCTTCATCACTTGGCATAGCTCCACAGACCCACCTCCAACATTCTGGACCGCCAGATTTGTATCCTTATCAGTTGCAAAGTCGGAGCTTGCCTGCTGTTTCTCGATAGCCCATCAATTAGTGTGCCGACCAGCTTTTTTTCTGGTTGTTGTCTTTGTTAACATTAATCAGTCAGGTTTGATGTCTCTGTGTGTTTGTCTCCCTCCCTTATTGGCAAGGTCTTCAGTCAGATAATCTTGCAGAAAAATAAACATTCCCACACTCCGCATACCCTTATCGGTGAGCAGGACTCAGCGGGCTTGTCCTCATCACCACCTCTCTTCTCACACGTCCCTCTGGTTTGTCTCTGCGTGCTCTTGTGTATGGCTCCTTTCACCACATACCCTTAGAGAAGCAGAGATTCCTTCCCCGTACCCTTACAGAGATTCCCACTAACTGAAAAAATCCAGTTTCAAAAGGAAGACTCAGCTCTGTGAGTTCTCATCATTTCTGAAATTCATGGTATATATTCATTCCCACGTGTGAGTCTCAAATTATTTTTTTTCTCTCTTCTTTTGCAATAAGGTTTGAAAGGTGTGCTACAAAACTGTTTGTGCTATAAATACAGAAAAAATTTATTAATTTTTCAGGAAACTAGCCATATATCTGCTTTAGTGAGAGAAAGCTAAGGGAAAATGTTTACAAATGTTACTGCAGATAAATTTATAATGTAAAATGTTACAGATTATAGAGTAGTCTGCACAGAAGTAATGGAAATGTTAATTAGTGCAATCCTTTCTGGAACCATCACTTATTATTTAATTCATTGCTTTGTTTTTCCAGTTTTCATTGATTAGGATTAGTGTACCAGCATGGAAAAACCCCATGTATTTCCATCTGGTTTAAGTGATAAAGAGAAGGAACGCATTCGTGATCAATATTTTGTTTGATCATCTGAAAAGCTGTTCCTGGTTAATTCTAACCACGTCTTGAGAACTGAAAACTGCAAAGATGTAGATTTCCATTCCAATTTCTTGCAACTTTTATGGTTTTCTTATGCAGTTATGAGGTGCAAACCTGAATGTCAACATTTAAGAAAACTCCCATGAAGAATAAGCTTCTTAGTTAAGAAGTTTAATCTCTTATTTTTTGAAGTTCTAATGCAAGAAGGGTCTTGAAATATGTCCCATCTAATGTTATTTAAAAATCACTGAAAATTATTTTTTCCTCTTACATATACTAGTAAATATGTAATAATATTTTGTCTTTTTTAAAATATCACCTCATAAATTATATTGTCTTTGCTGTGCATACTTTTCTTGCATAACTTGAAAATGGAACAAAACGTTTTATTACAGAAAAACATCTGAACCCTGATTAATCATATTTTTTCTACTAATCTGTTTTAAAATTAAAGTGCAGGTAAGTTTTGTGTTGTCTACACTAGGCTACTGGAAGGCTGCATCATTATTACAATGTTTGCACGAGGCATCTCTATTACATCTTCACGTTAGAAGATAATGTCTGTAAAATAATATTATAAAATAATATAAAATTTAGTTCTGCATCTTTGGTAGGAAGAAAAATTAATTGATGGGTAAATCTGTAAGGATAAAGTTACTGAGGTCTGCAACCCAGGCTGACTCGGGTGCTTTAGGGTAGATGGGACAGATAGGAGTGGCCTGTAAAGAACCAGACTCTGAATTTCACAGGGACCTGTGCAGTGCTAACATTTCCTTTTGTGCTTATTTATTTTGAGCGAGTTTTTTTTGAGTCATTCATAACGAAGCACTCACCAATCCTGGGGAAAAAAAAAAAGCCAAACACTTGTTTAGGAATATAAAACTTTCTGCAGAGACGAGAGGGGTTTTTTGTGCGTTTTCATTTTGTTTTTTTTTTTTTTCTAATAGCTTGTTCTTTGCCCACAGACAGAAATAAAGAATTGTGCAGTGTCAACACCTACACGTTTGCTAAACAGACTTAACAACAGGTCTGTAATTAGACATGGCAGCGATGTACCCTCTGACATTGCTTATACAACAGTTCCAGCCTGTGGTGAAGTACAAAGGGAACAGATCAAAGAAAGTGGATGGGCCTGTGCACTTTTCATAAAATCCTTTCTGAAACAGAATAACGGGGGTAGAGGGGCTATTGGTTTGACCTCGTAGGGTATCTTTTATATTTTTATGACTTAATCTCTTCAGTACAGTTATGATCCTACACAAAGAAAGCCCCAAAGTCTTCTATAACCAACAGTGATTTTTACATGTTACAAAACAATTCTTCACAGAGATACCTGACCTAGTTTGTTTAAAATCAGCACAGCTTTAGAACTTTTTAGCCTCGCGGAACTGTTGGTTACTATTTTTCAGTTCTAAACCTGCTCAGAGATCACTCGGCTCTGCACAGCTCTGTATTGTGCTGAGCAGAGAGCCGTCAAAGACAACTGTTGAGGAAACAGTAATCATTGTACAATACCCAGCAAATGTTTTTGCCAACAACATTGCTCAAAACCAACCAACATTGCTCAAAACCAACTAATCTAGGCTAGCATGCACAACACTTATTCCTACTGAGTCTGAAGAAAAAACATCAAACAGAGTATTGAGTTATTCTGACCAGTATATGGTCTTTGTTTTCTAAATGGCACTGTAAAGGCCACATGGGTTTCACAGTGTTGTAAGAAAAGCTAACTGGCTATGTTGCAGGTTTTAAGGGTATTGTTTCTGGTCTTCGCATGATTCATTGTCAAATCTTTCACAACAGGGTAATGGAAGCTAATATATAATGATTATAATGTATAACATACACACTAATTTCAAATAAAGACAAGGTAGGAGGAAATTTCTTCATTTCTCAGAATTTGAATGGACAATGTCGTGTATTTAGAACACCACATTGCCAGAAAATAGGTGATCTAAATTAGACAAGTTTGCATGAACTGCTCGTTTACAATGCCATAATTCCTTCCACCTTTCTGAGTGGAGACACACATTTTCTGGGCATGGGTATACACATGGATGGGTAAATACTGCTGGCACTTGACAAAATCTGACATTTTACAGTTCTGTAAACCATGTCCTTTTGTGTTCAGTGTATCTTTGCATATTTAAGAAATGAGCAGAAATGAAGACAAAGTTTGAGATGTGCATGAAGACAGCACTGGAATGCTCAACTACAACTAAAGAAGTTATTAAATTCATAGTCTTTTTATAGTATTGAATAATTGAAATTTGAGAGAGACATTCCAAAACATGCATGGCAGTTCCAGATTTTGGGTACTTCAGATGCAATGAACACAAGGTCAAAAAACATCAAAAGCATGATCTTCTGGCTTTGCAGTATGTATCTTGTCTCACAGGGCTGTTTTACATGGTCTTAAAAGTATCAGTCTCATAAACTTTCTCTATGTTTTGTGTGTGTACACGTGCATGCACACACAACAGCACATATGTAAAGTATATCCATTGAAAGAAAAGATATAATTTCAAATAAGTTCACATACAACCATTTCAATGATTTATAATAAATACATGTTTTGGTGATAAAGAAACCTTTTCTATCAAAAACTATATGAGAATTAACTTTTGTACTTAACAGGTTCCAAGAATGTGAGAACAACCTACTACTACTTTGTGTAGTCATGTTAGTAATGAACAGTTTACACAAGTTCATTTTAGTACAACAGTTACTGCTGATTCTGGTGGTATCCTCAGGATTTTGTAGTGTAATAGAGAGAGAAATTATGAGAGCAAGAGAGAGGGAATGCACAGAAACCACAGTGGATTATATTCAGTTTTCTAAGGTGTTCAGCAGAACAAAAGTTTCGCTTTAAAAAGAGTTTCTAGATATTTTGGCTCTAAATACCACTTTGAAAAAAGACCCACATGAACCAAAGAAACCCCGTAACCCTGACTCTGCAGAAAGTCTGAAACAGGTCAGCCCAGGGAATGTTTTATTGTTCATGTATACTAATTCAGATTCAGTCAGTGTATGAAATAGTTAAAACTGAGGCAGGTCACAGAAGGTGAAGGAATTATGGAGATTGACAAAAATAACCTACAAGTCACTTCTGCTTTCAAAGGGTTGTTTAAAAAGCTCATTGTGGAATTGACTGGTGAGGTTTCATTGATTAGGTCTGGGGCTCGGTTTCCACCAGCTGGGAAATACCTACATAAGAAATGTCTCTGAAATAAGTAATGTTTCTGAAACTGGCAAAAATAAAAAGTAATTGCTGTGATCTTCTTTGGCCTAATCTACTAGGAATTTGTGTGGATTTACTTCCCTCAGCACAGCAGTCTTGTGTCAATAACATTGGGATGAACATATGGAATGAAGTTGACTTTCAATAAGCAGCCAACAGGTCCATCAGGATGGCAGACGAGAGACCTGTAACTTCACCTTTCCTCTAGAAAAAAAGAATTCATGCCAGTCCAACAGTGAGGTTTTGGGGGTTTTTTTGCTTCATTAAAATTAACTGTACAGCTGGGCTATATTTGTTGTCCATAACAATTTGCACTATGTCATGTTCTTGTTTAGTTAAAACAACTGACAGTAAAAAAATCAGGGCAGGTGAATGCGTTACTATGGTTCCTGTTTATAGTGCAGAATAACAGGTACAGAAAGAGAACAGAGACAGGAAGGTCACACTCCTTGCCAAGGAAACTGATACCTTTTAATTCAGATTTTGATGTTAGTTGAGTTGCTCTTTCTGATCATCCTTTGCTGGACATGCAAGTTAAATTATTTAACTATATCTCCAATTGCATTTTTTGCTTTACTTTTACTAAACATTATGTGTCTAAACCCATAAAGACAGACATTCTGAAGTCAGGGGATGCAGCAGACACAACCTCACTCAAACTTCCTTAGAAATGAAAAATCTGTCTGGCTTTTGGTTTTCACTGCTACCTATGATGCAGAGAGAAGAAAAGCACCAAGTGTTCTTAGAGCTGTTAATTTATCATTAGCATAGTCTGTGTCTGCTTTTGGTCAGATATTAAGTGAAATGATATTTTTGTAGTAAGAGATTTATTTCCTCATGAAGTAAAAGTTCAACTTGCAACTATGGTTTGCTAGACGAATGCTTCCACGCCCTGGCTGCCTTGTCCCAGCTATCCCAGGTAGGTCCAAGCGAACACAACTGTCTCCAGAGACACCAGGCACAATCCCTTCACAACGCCTCTGCCCTGGCAGGTTGTTGTTAGTATAAAGAGTACTACAGGTGCTAGAAAAGATCAGCAATAAGAAGATGCTTTACTGGTACTTATAAAAATGAAGGGCCTTGTTTCCTCAGTCTGTCCAAAACCGCCTTCATGGCAGTAGCTGAACATTACTTGGACATATCTAATCTTATGCAGCACACATTTGGACTGCAATGCTGCAGCAGGCAGAATCCAAGCCACGGATATTAAGTGTTTGACTTTTGACATAAGTTAGTTATATTTATTATGTTATGTTATGTTTTGTTATATTAAATATGTTAGCAAAACACAATATCAACAAAGTCTCCCTTCAATTTTAGCATACAATTTCTACCAATAAACTTTGGTCTGAGGAAAACAACACAGTAAAGAAATCTCATTCTCTCTCAATTCTGCTTGAACATTCTGATAGACAAGGTTACACAAAAATTCCCTTTGTTATAAACAGTATTTAATTTTTGTTTTCCCCAGTCTGGAGATATTGCACATGCTTTCTGCCCTTTCATCCAGTTATTGATTCACCTTATCAGCACTACCGCAGTCATATTGGACAGAGTCAAAGAGACTTCCAGGAAGAAAAGGTGTTATCTAAATGAGTACAAGGAAGAAAAGTTTCTCATTTTCCTTCATTCCTTTTCTTACCAAAGAGAAGTTCAAAAAAGCCTTTGTCCCTGAAAAAAAATCACAGACACTTCACTGAGGACACAAAATGGTCTGCTGCAGCACTTGCCAAGAACAAGCAATTACCTAGCAGCATCTTCTGCCAGAATGGGCAACACAGATCCAGATGGACTTTCTGATCTCTAACTATCTTTATGATAAAGGCCATGTCAAAATGTTGATTAAAAAAGTCCAGGTATATTTTGTTGTTAATAATCTTAAAGGTGACAGGCAAAACTGAAATGATTAGCAAAAGAAATTTGATTGCTCTGCATGCAGTTTTCAGACATATATTGGCTAAATTTACATAGTGGCCCTTTCATCTCTAAGTCATTCCATGACTTACAGAATATTTCATGCCACTCTATCCCTTTATTTAAGTGACTTTATGGAGTATCCATGCATGCATATGAATGTCATTTTTTATTTAAAGTTTACATACAAACATGCTGAAATCAGCTGCTAAAGAATATGGTCAGTTTGGTTTTCTTCCCAGGCTTCCTAAGAGTTATACCATGAATCAAGTCTGTTTCCCAGAACAGTTTAGCCTGTTTGTCTTAATCGAGTAAGATGGAGATACAGTCCAGAAATAAGCTAAAGTTACAGATATAAAGGCATACAGAAGCTAGCTGGTGCTAGGAAATGTGCCTTCAACTAGCTCAAATACTGTTGATTAGCTGTGCCTGGCAAATATTGCAAAGCATAAGCAACATACTGCAAATACATAGTGTATACGCATTTTGGCAGGTGAACATGAGATTGTAAGTCCTCCATTCTTTATCAGTTCTGTGCTGGGACCATAAAGAAGTGGTAAAAAGGATGCCAGGATGGAACAAAAACTTTTCCTATTTCCAAAAATGTCTATATCATGGCCATGAGCAATTGACCAACACCAAAGGGGAGTGCAAACTAAAATAAAAATGGAAAGATGGAAGAAGTTAAAGTTTGGGCAGAGAATATTATTAAAGCATTGAATTTTATTTAAAGAGACATTAGAATAACTTTTTTCACCCTCATTCCTTTACCTCAGGGAAAACAAGGTTTAGTTATTTAAACCATCATTACTGTTGCTATTTAAACCATCGTTACTGTTTCACTAGGATAACAGAGGTGTGAAATGCAGAGGGTGGATGAAAGGGAATTCTTGGAGGAAATTGTAGCAGGGAATATTCCAACTGGATACAAGGCAAAAAAATGCTCACCATGAGAGTGGAAAGCTCAACTGGAAATTTACTTTACTTTGGCCATGTTTGAGTTGGGATGACTGCTTCAAACATCCTTCAGAAGTCCTTCCCAACCTGAGTTAGTCTATGGCGTGTGTATATGTGTGTGGACTGACAGCAGACAGTCTGGTATACGTATGACGATCACTAAACCCAACTGACTTAGAAGGAAGTCTGAGAAGAGACAACACATTTAGCCAGATTAGTTTTGGTATGAAACTAAAAACTCATTTTGGAGGAATGACTCTCAAAGTTCTCCATTTCCTCCTCTCCAGTGTTCTAACAATCTATAAAAAAAAATCTTTTGCCAAAATTTAATCTTTATCAACAAAAGGAGAAAGTATATAAAAAGACTAAAAGAAAATAAAATCAACTCTGTAATAAGAAAAAAACTGAGGTTGTGCAACAATGCACTTTGGCAAACTTAACTTCATATTCGATGCTGTAGGTATAGAAAGATAACAGGGACTGTTAAAAGCTGAGACTTTGTTGTATAACTGAGCAAAATTACTCTCAAACCATTAACAGCAAGCAGAAATCTTAGATGACTTGTAATAAAACTAGTTCTTGAAAGAGAGCAAAGGCCAAGCTGAGTTGAATTAGACCATTCTCCACCATTTCTCTAGTGGTTCAGAAAATGCCTTCCCTGCAGATTAATTTCTGCAACTGGAAAAATTGTTTTGAACATGATCATTGAAAGGGTTGCCTGCCTGAATACAGCAACCGCTGGTCGGACTCCGGAAATTAAGGTCTTACGGTTACAGAGGAATCTTACAGTTGCCCTAAGATGTCTCTAGTACAAATCTCATGGCTGATAAAAGACTGGCATAATCACAGCTCAGCCAATTTTCCTAGCCATTGGTGGTACAGAGAGCAGATCAGAACAGAGATGATGCTTCAGGTCCAAATGAGATTTAACTAAAAATCTGCAACATCATCCCTCTAAAGTCAACACTAATTCGGAGACTAATAATGAATGCCATTTCTGCTGTCTCTTTCCACATTGATAATTCCTGCCAAGACATACCTCTGGAACTGCAGTCAGACCTATTTCAGAAAAGGCTGCCTCTGACTGCAACACACATAAGTAACTCTGCATCCCAGGCTGATTCAGACCTTACTCATCCTCACAAGGGAGCCAAGTAACAGATTTTGTGTGATTTCTGCTCTATTTCAGAACATTAAGTAAGATCATGATTTGAAGGGGCAGAAAAACATGGGCTGCATAATTAAGCTCTGCAAAAGTTTAACAAATTGAATTTGTACTCTGTCGCTATACCCATTTTTTTTGCCCTTTTCAGTACTTCCTCCAGTTAAGTTTGTCCTGAGAGCAGACATTTGCCTCCAAAGAAGAAACAAATAATACAGAGGAAACCATAAAATTCTTATCTGTTAGAACCTTGCCCATCATTTGCATGAAGATGTAAAGATGTAAATGTAGCCTCCTGAAACTCTGATTAATTGATAACTTTGCAGCTGGTTAGGCTGAACACTGTTTGGGGCAGGGGGTCATACCTTTTCCCTCTCTAGGAAGCACCTGACACACACTTACTGTTACACAAACAAAAAAAATGAACCATCACAGCGGTAACCAACCTGATATTCCCAGATGCTTCTTAAATAGGTCATTAGGGTATATCAGAGAGGGAAATGACTTAAACCAAAACAAAACCCTCAACACTCTGCCTTTTGTAATAGATTTTCTTGTGACCACGGTGTCTTTTCCTTGCACATGCTGACTAGCACTATCACTGGTAGGACCTCTGGAGGTTGAGTGTGGCAGGGTACACCCAGCAAAAGAAAAGGTTGTAACCTCCCACCCCAAACCCATTTAACTGAAGAGAAAAGAGTCCGCAGTGTGCGTTACACGGGTTACTCACGGCTCAGCTTCGATGCTCTGGTCAGCAGCTATGTAGTTGGCAGGGATGTAGCCCTGGAGCTTGTGGCCAGGACAGACTGACCCTGCTGGCAGGAGGAGCCTAGCGTACCACCAGCCCTCGTGGGATGCATCCAGCACTTCAAGCTTATCCCCCGCTCGGAAGCTCAAGTCCTCCTCAGTGCGTGCCTCGTAGTCAAAGAGTGCCACAAATCTGCAAGTATTCACCAAATGCTGGCCAGGAAGTGGAGGTAAAGGTTTCTCTTTTATCTTACAGTCTCCATCTTTCTGTCCCGCTTGGAATTCATTCCTTACCACAGCAAGGTTGGCAAAGACTTGTCCAGCTTTCTCATCCTGCTCACCTTCTGTCCCTGAGAATAAGCACGGGATGTAGGGCTCCAAACAGGCGCAGTGCTTCTGACAAAAGTTTCCCATCCTGGTTCCTTGTGCCTTCCTGCTTCTGTTTTTCTTTCACTTTTCCCAGTTGCGATATTCTTAGACCAATTTTTGCACCATCAACATTTTAACGTTTCTTCTCTCCCTCCTCCTTTGGCACAAAATGAAACAACTCTTGGTACAGCTGGAAGCTCCTCTCTGAGCCCCACTGGGAGCTCATTACAGGCAGCTCCTGGATCGGGAGTGAAACCTGAGTATCCAAGTGCCGAAGCACATGTGGAGGGAATTTCCCACTTCCTTTTCCGAACAGGAAAGCAACAAAACAGCTAGGCTGGGCTGAGCTCCATGAACAACGGGTGAGCACGGAGCCTCTTCTCCCACAGCAAAACAATGAAGTCAGAACATCTAAGCAAATGAGTTTTTTCTTATCTCAGGTGAGGTCCTGTCATATGATCAGCGGTGAACATAAAGTCTGTCTTGGTAATGATTAACCAAGCTGACCTGCCTGTTTCCTTAGCAGTCTCCGACGTGGACAGCTTGAATATTTCTTTTTGTTTCCTGGTTTGTGCTGGTTTCGGCTCCCGGTGGGAAGCCTTTGCTCGCCGGGGGCTGGCAGACACCCTCACCTGGAGCGCACCTGCGGCTTCTGCTCTCCCTCCACCTGGGCACGTGCCCCTGCTGAGCGCCCGCCCCTCAAACCAGCCCTCCGGCCTTTTTCTTTTTCTTTTTTTTTTTTTTTTTTTTTTTTTCAGCTGGGCTTGGCACTTCTTACAAGAAAAATAAATATATGGGGCTTACGGTTATAGATTTTAATTGATTCCTTATTCTGCATTTTAATAAAACGAAGGCACTAGACAAAAAAGTGCTCTAGGTGTTCGCCTGATTATACCAATCACGTATTAAAATAATGGCTACCTTCCAGTCACCAAGTAAGCCAACGAAGCCAATTTTACCAGTATGTTCACATTTCTAAAGCACCTATAACCTGGCATACAGACCGAGCACGGGTGTCTGGATACTGCTGCAGCAAAGCAGCCTGGAGAGGGATCTGCCACGTCCCTACAGTGCAGCCCAAGCTTTACAACAGCTGGAAATCACCACAGCCTGGGGCACGCATAATGCTTGGAGAGGGAGAAGGAAGCACAGGAGATAGCCTGTCTGCACCATGCGGTGCCATTTCGGTAAGAGGCAAACTCCTACGGGTAAGAGGTCAATCAAAACCTACACGTGGACCTATAGCTTCCTGGTGATAAAGAAAAATAGCTCCCATCTTTCTTCTTTTTTTTTTTTTTTTTTTTGGTCAGGAATAACTGCTCTCTTCCTAAACCACTCACACATGTCTCTCAGCTCCATTTAGATTTGCTGAGTTCTGTTTCTTTACCAGAAAAAAACCCCAATGAAATAACTTGGAAACCAAGGCCCCTTATTTTCACCATGTGTCTCAGTCAGTTCTTTGAGGAGACCAGTGGCACAGGCAGAAGCCTACTGATGGACTAGGGACTGTGGGATAACTGAAAGAGGTCTCCACTAGTTTATCACTATCACTAGTTTATCACTATCATCAAGTGCATCTCCACTGAAGAGGGATGGGGAACTGCTTTCTCAGTCCTCTTCTGCATTGTTGCAAAGAAAACTGAATAAAGGAGAAAGTGGCATGCACATTAAGCTATCACTAAACCTCATAATCTGTAGTGAACCCTTTGGGCCTGATCAGAAAATGGCATGCTGATTTCACAGGTTATGAAAATCATATTTAGTTTATGAAGCACCACTGGAGATGATTTTTCCTCACAGCAATTATTAATCACTACCCAGATCAATAGGAACACAGATATCCAATCGATATTTACTTTTCTTCGATCTGATGGAGAATATCCAAAATTGGGAAAGGCCTGTGTTGAAAAAGAAACTATCTTCATTAGTCTTGCTTCAAGAATTATCTACATTTACCAAAACCAGAGAATATTAGAAAAGATTTATTAAATAATTTGGTTTTTTCAGTTTGCATATTTGATAGTTTTTCTGTAACGTTTTGTCATTCTGGCAACTTGGGCATTAATCTGGCAAAGATTTGCACACATGTTTACTGCACAGAACACTTTCATCATGACAATGGAGCCACTTGCATTGTACAGAATCATTCTCATGCACAACTCTTTTCGGGATCAAGCCCCATCCCTACACTCAAGTACCAATACATATACACATTAGAAAGCCCTCTGCATTCACTGAGACCACTCAGATAAATATTTATAACTGTAGATAGAATGGGTCTTAAGCCTGCAAATATTTGTGTATATGAATATCTTACACCAAATAAACCCAGGTGCTAAATTCATCTTCTCTCCAAATTTATGCCCCTGTTGGGCTTTTCAAGATCAGAAAGACTTTTCTTGGAAGTGATAGATAACTACAAATCAGATTATTTTCCTCCCAACCAACTCTTCAGGATCAGTTCTATTTATGAAACAACTAGACTTTGACAAATAGCCGTGAAATTCATTACTCAGATTTAAAACTCTCCTGAAAAAGAGAGAGGAGTGGGATTGATGAGAACTGCTGAGAAGATTCCCGAGCCCGCGTGGGGCAAGATCGTGGCTGAGCTGTGGTGGCCACACCGCAACAGTGCCTCTGCAATGGTCTTTGTTCCCATCCTGGTGACTTTATTGAGGATTCTCTGCATTTCTGAAAACAATGCTGTACTCTCTATGTTTTAGCGATATGTAATTTTATCATAAGGCGAGAAAAAAATGAACATGTAATAAAAATGTTCTTGCTGGTTTTCCTGAAAAAAATACAATCTGATAAATCCCATAATCCTAATTTTCATGCTCACAGTTTGGAACAAATAAGGTTAATTGTATGTATTCAGGGGCTTTTCAGTATAACTATTGTTTGAGTCATCTGCACCAATATTACATAAAACTTAACAGGATAATCTTTGCAGTACCTATTTCTGGGCTTAATTTAGTTCTTTTGCCTTGCATCCCACTATATTTTCTTTTTGCAAATGGAGGCCAAACAGATCTGTATTGCTTACTGGCCTTCTGTGTCTTTACTTAATTTGTTTTGGAGGCTGAGTGTCAAACCAGAAATTGTCCAATTAAATAAGCTACTGGGTGTGAAGTGGCTGTGAAAGACTTAATCAGATATATTGATGAATTTTACTAGCAAATATGCTTTGAGAAGGACACAAGAGTCTCACCTCATTCTTACAGTCAGCAATAGCTAGCGAGAAAGATGAATTTATTATGACCAGAATGGCACATTTACAGTATAGATACTGAAATTTAGTATTCTGGTCCCTATATTATTAAAAAAATCATTAATATTGCAAGTAGTTTCTTGAAATATGCAACACCTTAAAACAAAGATGGATCATTTACAATCTGTGTCTGACAGGGTCATATAAACTTAGATTTTAGAAAAGGAAACAAACCTATTCAATCAAGTAGTACTTACCCCTTCAAGCTAGCTAATTCCCCATTGCTTTTAAAGTATATTTCCTGTTCCATAAAGAAAAAAAGTCCACACTGACACTACAGGTTTGAGAATGACAGATGTCTGAAGTCACTTTTTATATTCTATACGTTGCTTACAAAGTCCTGTGTAGGTAAGACTCTTGCAAGAAGACTTACCCCTCCTTAAAGGATTAATTTTCAGTGCTCTAAATCCATTAAATCAAATTATAATTAGTTTAAAGTCAATATTCTTTAGGCCTTGTTTATTCTACAAAATAATCATGTTTAAACACGGTGGTGAAACGCATTTCCTTTAGTCGCCTGAATGGACAGAAAGATAGTGTGTTAATACAATATGTTTTAGTAAGCCTGGTACAAACCTAATCTGCAACACTGGTATTAACTGAAGTGCTCTTGGAATGAGGTACTGCTCTGCATGAATTAAGTCTGAGTCGTATTAAGTACAGAAAAGATTTGAATCCAGAATATTTCAAAAGTCTTCTTTTGATAGAACTTTTATTTGTATTCCATGGTTTCAAAAATTATTTTGTATGAGTTTTCATTACAGATATTTCCTATGTTTATTGATTTGTATGTGTACTGTATGGAACCATTGGCGTAATTACATAAAACCTCAGAGTTATAGAAAAAATGAACCCTCCTCCACCTCATAAGTTTGCTGCTCCGTATTTCAGAAACAGGGAGTGAACGTCACTGAGCATCAGGCTTTGGTACTGATGATACATGATGTTTGAAACAATTCCCCTACGCCATGAAGAAAATTACAGTCAGAACAGTACTCTGCTGGGGAAAAAGAATATTCCAAGGCAATATCCACCAACAGTTTTGTGAAGAAATATGAGTCAGTTCAAACTGGAAATTGAGAGAGAGAGTGGTTTTTTCTGAATAATAAGATGAGAAGACAACAGAAACAAACATTTTCCTCCGCAATTGTTTTGAATTTTGTAAACAGGAAAAACTCCATGTGGAAAAATGAGAAATTAAGACATAAAATACAAGAATCATAATTAAATAATGTATGAAACAGCTGTCTGTAGTATCACTGTCTGTATTGTATATTCTTTTTCAAGCCAGTAGCTACACTGATGCATTAACATATGCTAATTTAAATATTTCACATAATATATCTTACTTAGAAAAACTTCTTAATACATTATGAGAGAGCAAGTCAAATGTTCCAGCAAAGTAAAATATTCAAATAATACGATCTTTAAAGAAATTAGAAGAAAAGCAAATGCATACTATTCTGAATCCATGCTTGGAAAATAATTTAAATGACTAAACATTTTAAAGTTGTGCTGTTTTTTTAAGGCAACAAATTGAGATGAAGAACGGTGATTCTTTTTATTACAGCTGTCTTTTCAGCTATATTTCTTTCCCTTTGCACATTAGAATGGAACACATTACCACCACTTTGTAGCTTTTTTTATACTCCTTTTAATCAGCACTTCTTTTTTTTCCTGTAATTTGCAAATTGCTATTCTTCTCTATGAAAATAAATTATGTGTGTAATTTTACTCTTGACAAAATTGTTTACTCTTATTGATTAATCACATTCCTGGTTTTGTATATTATCTTAGACCATAAATCTGCAAAGACATAGAGTTATATTTGATTCGGCATTTTCCAACCTTAAATCTTTTGCATTTGTGATGAGAAAACTCTGGCTATTTATTTTCATAAGGCTGATCTAGTAATCCATCTCTACTCTAGAAAGCATTAAAAGTACATTTTCAAGTGCTTCGGTGATGAGGGTTGCTTATTTATTAGCTGAATTTGGGCCTAAAACAGGCTACATCTGACAACGAATTAATAGAGAGGAATAAGGCTCTGCCAAGGAGTGACAGAATAGAGGCTTTCTCTATTTCTTCAAACAATCAGATCTCACTCTACTTAAATTTAATGTGAATTTTGCCATTATCTGCAATGGGACCAGACTTCAGACATTATTTTTCATTTTATCGTACATTATTCTAAATGATATACAGCACACGATGTTAAAAATTGTAAGTTAATTTGCTTTCTATGAAGCAGCCTTTCTGAATAAAACCATGCTGTAGCTCTCTAAGGCATGAAAAATTCTTCTAATCAAATCTGTCTCTGGGTGGGAAAAAATATGGTAAGCAGATGACAAAGAATTATCAGCAAACATGACTTTGCCATTCTTTTAAGAAAATGTATTCCAGCACTGACTCTGTTATGGATAGTTTTTAAATTTAGAAAGTGTATATATTTATGAAGATTTTGTGATGGGTCAAGATCATTTCTCGCATAACTCTATCAAATTCTGCATGCTATGCCATAGATGACTTATGAACATAATTTACCATATTCATCTTCAGAAGTTGGAATTGTAGCAAGAGAAGCAGAAAAGTCCAAAGAGGGATGGATGGAAAGGAATAGTGTATTAAACTACTGTACTCAATGTTTCACAAAAGTGGGTTTTTTTCCCCAAAAATAAAATCAGTGCTCTCTCCTGACCTGTGCATGTGGGAAAGGCAGCATCTTACAAGGAGCTAAAACTTACAATTAGAATATATTGATATATCATATAAAGGAACACAACTTTTTAATTACTTTAATTTACTGAAATATTACATGTAAAAGGAGTAGAAAAATGTTAGTTATTAATTTTAGAATAGAATAGAATAGAATAGAATAGAATAGAATAGAATAGAATAGAATAGAATAGAATAGAATAGAATAGAATAGAATAGAATAGAATAGAATAGAATAGAATAGAATAGAATAGAATAGAATAGAATAGAATAGAATAGAATAGAATAGAATAGAATAGAATAGAATAGAATAGAATAGAATAGAATAGAATAGAATAAATTCAGCTGGAAGAGACTTACAATGATCATCTAGCCCAACTGCCTGACCACTTCAGGGCTGACCAAAAGTTAAAGCATGTTATTAAGGGCATTGTCCAAATGCCTCTTGAACACTGACAGGCTTGGGGCATCGACCACCTCTCTACGAAGCCTGTTCCAGTGTTTGACCACCCTGTCAGTAAAGAAATGCTTCCTAATGTCCGGTATAAACCTCCCCTGATGCAGCTTTGAACTATTCACACGTGTCCTATCACTGGATCCCAGGGAGAAGAGACCACCACCTCCCTCTCCACTCCATTTTACTTTTATTCTTCCTGCAAGATAAACCATATTTATAAAAATCACTCCACATTACTGTAAATTGTGCATATACTAGGATTTTATACAGCTAAAATTACTCTGTAGGAAAAGGGCTGGGTCCATAATCTGTTCCTGTGATTATACGAACCCTGTGCAAAGTCCATCCACCTTCCAGGCTAGGTATCCCTCTCTCCTTGTATATTTTCTATATCATATCCTACCTCTCATTTTCTTTCTGCTTTATCTGTCTTTCACACGTGTGCAGTGAGATGCTGTACAGAGAACATTACCCAACATGGAAGACATGGTCTTTATAAACCTGAGGAAAGGGCATAGGAAGTGTCCCATGGCGAGCATTGAGGGAGCTGGCGGAGGAGCTTGCCAAGCCACTCTCCATCATTTATCAGCAGTTCTGGTTAACAGGGGAGATCCCAGAAGACTGGAGGCTTGACAGTGTGACACCCATCTACAAGAAAGGCCGGAACAAGGATCCAAGGAACTACAGGCCTGTCAGCCTAGCCTTGGTACTGGGGAAGATTATAGAGAGGTTCATCCTGAGGGTTCTCACAGGGCATGTGCAGGACAATGGAGGGGATCAGGCCCAGCCAGCACAGGTTCATAGCCTTGGTACTGGGGAAGATTATAGAGAGGTTCATCCTGAGGGTTCTCACAGGGCATGTGCAGGACAATGGAGGGGATCAGGCCCAGCCAGCACAGGTTCAT
>NW_010562777.1:0-213 GCF_000687285.1 Phaethon lepturus
TTCTTGGCAGGCCTGCTCTCAATCCCTTCATAATCCAGCCTGTATAGATACTGGGGTTTGCCCTGACCCATGTGAAGGACCCTGCACTTAGCCTTGTTGAACCTCATGAGGTTCACACAGGCCCATTCCTCAAGTTTATCCAGGTCTCTCTCGATGGCATCCTGTCCCTCAGGCATGTCAACCGCACCACTCGGCTTGGGGTCATCTGCAAAC
>NW_010562777.1:656-11328 GCF_000687285.1 Phaethon lepturus
GTAGTTTCCAGGGTTCTCATTGCTACCCTTTTTCAAAATGGGTGCAATGTTTCCCTTTTTCCAGTCTCCAGGTGCTTCACCTGACTGCTGTGACATTTCAAATATCACGGAGAGTGGTTTGGCAACTACGTCAGCCAGTTCCCTCAGGACACTGGGATGTATCTCATCAGGTCCCACAGACTTGTGAATGTTTAGACTCCTCAGGTGGTCTCAAACCTAATCTTCTCTTACAGTGGAAGGAACTTTGCTCCCCAGTCCCCGTCTTGCAGTCCATCCCCTCGAGAGGTGTGGGAAGAGACACTGCCAGTGAAGACTGAGGCAAAGAAGTCGCTGAGCGCCTCAGCCTTCTCCTCATCTGTTGTTACCACTCTGCCAGCCTTGCTCATCCAGGGGCGTACGCTTTCTTTGACCTTTCTTTTCTGGTTGACATAGCTGTAGAAGCCCCTCTTGTTATTCTTTGCATGCCTACACAACGTGGCAGTGTCCCTGCACTCATCCCAGGATCCCTGTCCCTGCTTCCACTGCCTGTGCATTTCCTTCTTGCCCTTTAGTTTGCCCAGCAGGTCTCCACTCAGCCATGCTGGTCTCTTGCCTTGCTTTCCTGATTTCCTTCAACTGGGGATCGAGAGCTCTTGTGCTCTATGGAAAGTGTCCTTAAAGGTCTGACAGCTCTTTTCTGCTCCCTTGTCCCTGAGGGCAGTTCCCAGGGGGTCCTATTGTCTAACTCCCTGAACAGCTGGAAGGGATCTCTAGATCTCCAGACTTTCTTTCTGGCCTCAACAGTGTCTTGACATACTGCAGAAAACCATTGCTCTTGCAGTCACTTTGTCTAGTTTTCCACACGGCAGTATGAATTAAAAGCTAAGAATATACATAAGGTGTGTTTTAGCTGATATTAATTGTCCATGTGGGTCGCTGCTGTGACCTTGTTCACCTGGTCCTAGGAAGACTGTTTGCAAGACTGGAAATGGAAAAAAAGATGAAATATAACCTCATGAAAACATGGTCTGTGCTAGAAATAATAGTCATAATCCTTAGTCTCATTTTAGAGTTTATACTGAATCCTAAATGCACATATATTGTATCTATAATCTTTGCTACTGTAGCCTATAAACACAGGAGTTTCCTTCTGTATTGTTTGTCTTTTCTTTTGTCTTGAACTAGTTCCCCATTGCTGCCAGAGCTGACTGGCCCTTGAGTGCTGATGGGTGCTTTGCTTCTAATTTTTGATGCCACAACCATGGCATGGTGGACCCTGCTTGGGGTGCCTTTGATGTGAAGTGCTGGACAGCAAGGAAAATCCATGAGCCTGGGTATGCGATGTTGCAGTCTGCTCACACTGAGTGAGTTTATAGATGAATTTTTTTGTCCTCACTGGAAGTTCAATTAACAAATTCAGCAGCCAACATCACAGTCTAGCAAATTCTGTATGGTAAGCTCCTGGGTATGAATGCATGGCATGAGGGTGGGAAGGGACAGTAGAGAAAACAACTTTCTACTTTCTCTAAAGTAGAGGCACACATGGTTTTATTCTGATGTTTCTAGGAGTGTTAGATTGTCTCTTGTGTTGCTCTCTAACAGGGCTTATTTTCTGGAAATCGTTCCTGTTGTTTGCTTCAGTTTTCAGGTTTTAAGTAGGACAGTATCTTGGCTGATGAAGATGTGGGGCATATTTTCTGTCTTTTATCGCAACAGATGAGCCATTATCTGCTGGGCCTAAATGTGGGGCAGAGCTGACCTAAGCAAGAGTCTTAAAATGCCATGCAGTTGGTGATCAGGGAAGCTGGTGACCAGACAAGCAGAAAACAAAAAAAATTAAATAGAGCAATTTGCCAAGTACTCTCCTGGACATTTATTTTCAAGAAAGCAACACTCAGAATCGAAGCAGAAACAGGCTTCACAGGGATGCAGGTCACAGAAAACATCCTGTGAGAAGGAGGTGGTGTTTAGTGTAGCAAAACAAAGCCTGAGAGGCAATATGATGGTTTCTAGCAATCATATATGTTCCCAGCACAGGCCAGGGAGGAAAACAGCCATTTGAGCTGAAGGACAGTGCTGGACACACAATTGCCATGGCAGCGTATGCTGTCTTTAATAAATTTAAACCTGAAACAAGAAGATTTTTAACCTGTAAAGAAGTGAAGGTCTGGAACTGGCTTCTCAGAAGGATAGTACAGGAAGGAGAGGGCAGAAGGGAATTATTTTTAAAATGTCTGATCACTTTGTGTAAAGGATTAAAATGCAGTTACCTCCAGTAGCTTGGGAAAGGACTTGCTGACTCTGGCCAGCACTGTCATTTCTCTGTTCTTAACATTTCCTAGATTATTTATGAGCATGTTGCTTTACTGCAACAAATATTTGCATTTTGTAAAACACACAAGAGCAGAGCAAGGAAAGCACTGGTTTCTCTAACACATGTGGTTTTCAGATTCTGCTGATGTGAGTATGTCTGTTTTCTTTAATAAAACCAGCCCCTCAAAATCTGGCCAATTTCCCAGCACCTTTCAAATGAACTTGTGAAGATGACACTCACTTTCATCACATCGCACAAAGACCTCTGGCCCTACAGTAACTCTCAACCTCTGAATTTTCAATTAATTGTTGTTTTAATTTTCTGAGCAGATGTAAAGATAAGTGATTCTTAACATGCCTTTCTGAAAATCAACAACAATTAACACCTGCCCCAAGTATGTGTAAATTGTATGACCGTTCTTTCCTCCACTTGCTTCACATTCAGCTGCAGCTAGACAGCTAAAAGACAAAGGCAGGGCCAACATCTAAACAATGCCTAAATTATGCCTCTATACCAAGGAAAAGCTCGTGCCAGCTGCAGTTTGTGTATGGCTCTTGCATAACAAGACTTAGAACCCATTTTTCTTGAGTCTTTATGGCTGTCCTTGGCAGTGTAAAGAAGTAAAGTCTTAATAGTGTTTTCCCTGTGAAAGAGGGGAAATTATTTACCTTTCTGTTTAGGCCATTTGTGCACAATGTTTCTTCAGTGATACCTCTGGTATCAGACAGCTCAGTGTGGATCATGTGGTCTGTGCCACTATCTCAGCTTTTATCCGCGTTCGTTTTTGTATGCTTGCAAAAAGCAAGCATAATATATTGAATAACGACATATACATGGTATAGGCTGCAGTGTTTGCACCTCGTCTTTGCAGGTGTGTGGTCCCAATCACTGCTATGCTCTTAGACAAAGCCAAGGATCAAGCCTGGTTCTGTACATCCCCCATGATGGACCCCAACGGTTGCTCTTAAAACTTACCTTACACACAGTGCTGACACTCATGGGTTGCCATCACTGTCCTCACAGGTGGCTGTTTCTCAAAAGCATGTAAAGAACAATTGTTGTGTCTCACCGAGACGAGTGTTCCTAAAATTAAGAAACATTGAGAAAACAGCCTGTAAATTCAGAGGTTTAGTCATGCTCCTCAGCCCATACCAAAAGGAAAAAGAACACTTTAAGGGCATTACACCCTTGTTCACTGTTCAGAACATATATGGGGGGGGGGGGAAGGAAATATGGATTAAAGCAAAGACTTTATTTTTCTGCATTGTAGAGTGACTATAAATCAGAAAATACAGGCTTGCGTTCATCTGATTTACTAAAGAATTTTTCCATCTCTCTTAGACTTTAAATTGACTGTCTAGCAATTGTAAATGTCAAGAGACTCATAATGATAGAAGAAAGCTGAGGAACAGAGAAAGAATGGTCTTTTTAAACTTATTAAAATCATCATAATACTGATGATGAATAATCACTGCAATAATAGTAATGAAATAAGGGTTGATGTTAGCAGCACAATAGTAATAATCCCTCCTCTATTTTACATGGGCTCACCCATAAAGGAATAATGGGGAATTGCACAAACTCATCAAAAAAATGACATACGCCATCAAAATTTCTTATTAGTGTCTGAGTTGGTAATGCAATTTTTTAGTATTTCCTTATGTGACTCTGTTTTCATGTGAGAGGTTTTAACTGTTTGTAGCTGATAGTTTTCCAAGTAGCCAAGGTCAAATTTGGTGGCTGAAAAATTATTTAAGTGCTTTGGAAAACTAAGACAAAGGAAAACTTCCTGTTGAATTCTCAGTAAAAATTAGTAAGTAAATATCTATTAGTCAGATACCTTTTTCCTTAAATAGATCATGTGAAAATATGAACAACTGACCCACCCCGGGCATATGACAAGCCTCAGAACCAAAGTTTGTGTATGTTCTGTACAGAGTTACCAGACTTTACACGTAAAACTTCTGATTCTGTTCTACTGGTTTCGCAGAGTCGGAAGGCTTCTCATGAATGACCAAGCACCCTTCAGCCTGAGCAGTTCAAGTAATCTTTATTTCTGTGTCTTTATACAATGTGGTGAAGACAAGCAGCAAAGCTGACTATCGCGTTGTGAAAGACCTGGGTGGGTAGCATCAAGAGAAAAGGAAAACATAAAGGCAGGACAGGGAAGATGATAAAACTGAGCTACCTCTGGTAGAGAGGAGAAACTGCCTTGGGATAAGGGAGGACTGGCCGTCATGAGCCAGAGGAGGCTGATTGTGTGGCAGAGGAGTGGTAGGTGCCTGGTAGAAGTTGGAACTCAAATAGCCGAAAGAGGAACTTAAAGTTGGCCTTGTGAGGAGCAGAATACCAACAGAATGGTGCGGGGATATCCACATGTTCACGAAAAAAGTGTCTCTTCTCAAACCTGGAAGAGAATATGAGATTCACCAAATCTCTCAAATACTCTGCGTCATGAAATACTAAAATAACTGATCTCTGTTTGTGGTTACTTTGTTCAGATCAGTGGGGAACTTTCATTTTTATCGTTTGCTTTTATTGTATTTACAGAAGTCAATTACGAAAGCTACAAAATAAAGTCTATGGAAGGATAACATAGTAAAACTAAGGATTCTTGAGGCATGGTGCATTTGCATTTTGATCGTTTACTGCTGATGGACTGCTATTTCTCCATATGGTCCTGCCTTTTCCAGTACATTCGGTTAAGGAAAATAAAATTCATGCAAGTATCAATTTGTTTTGCGATAGTGTTTTGGACAACCTACCACACAAACATTTATTTGGAAACTTCCATTTGCCATGTCACTTTACCAGTTATCATGTAGCTATATCATGTAGCTAGGCATATCTGTGCCAATATCTAAAAAAAAAAAAAAACCAAAAACAAAAAGAGAGAGAAAGAGAAAAAATCTCCCAAAACAATCCCACAAGTTAAGTATATGTTTGCGATGTATTTTTGAAGTCCAATTCCCTGAAAATACTACTTTCCCTCCTCTTTACTCCAACTAAATGGGTGTGTTTTGTTTGGAGAGTAGATCAGAAAAGAAATTGGGGGGGGGGGAGAAATTTCATTCCCAGAACATTTATACTCCATGCTCAGATCTTCAGTTTTGGGGACTTTCTAAATTCCTGACATAAGAGAGAATTAATAATTCATAGACTATATTAATGGCTGAGTTAAGACTTCAACAAGTTGGTGTTACAAAACTGTCAAAAATGTAACAGCTCCTGCTGCCTTTAATTTCAGCTGCTTCTGATGAAGTGTCGGGAAATGCTTTATTGGTGTGCAGTGTTACCAATTATCCAACAAAGCCAGAGTGTATTTCCAGCTAATCAGAAATAAGAGCACGGAATTAAATCTCTCGTGTGAAACTCATCATTTACATATTTATGATTCAGAAATTATAATAAGGCTAATGAGAAACTCACATGGTGCCTTTAAAAGTCAAGCCAATCTTACTGTTAATTTTCAACAGATAAATCTTCCCTGGTACACAGTAGTCAAAAGATAAAGTCTGTTGATTACAGTTTAGTTTAATTAAACATTACGAGTTATTTGTGTGGATCCATACATGCTTTGTGTCAAGGGGTTAGTTACATAAGCGGGAGCTCTCTCAAGACAAGAAGTGAACGGACAAGGGCAGGCTGCTGACAAAAAACAACAGGAAAGGTTATTTCTTCATCCGTGTGGGTATAAGCAGAACAAGATGCAAAAGAAAAAAACCCCGTAAACCTCTTTTGGAGGGGTGAATGCTCCTTCACAACCCCTGTGCAGCAGCAGCTGTGTGCCGCACTTGCAAGCTGCAGGGCAGATGACACATCGTGAGCTGTGGTTGTGGTCTTTAGGCGGACCCCCACCTCCAGCTTGAACATCATCAGCAACCCACCTGCCCACCCATGCTCACTGTACATAAAAAATAGCTCCCCAGAGGCCACTGAGGTTGCTGATGTTGGCAGCTGACCCTTTCCATGCGTTAACAGCACAAGCTTCAGCTCATTGTGGGCGTCCAGACTTGCACAACAGTGGGTACAGTTTTCAGACACTATACAATCTGCTGTCATCACTGACCTTGTTTTCCAGGCGTGCCTTGAATATCATACATGTCCTCAAACATGAAAACAGCTAAAACTTGGCAATCTCCCCCTCTCCCAGAAGACACATTTTACGTTTACATGTGTGAGGCTGTATGAGCAGGAATAGGATTGTTCTTGCCGGGGTTCCTTTCCAAATGTTGTCTTTTGACTTTGGAAAAAGCGTTTTGAAACCCTGTGGTTAATACAAACATAGGAAAAAAAGAAAAAAAAGAAAAAGAAGAAAGTGCTTGCCAGTTGCACAGCCACTTGGCATTGCCTTGTGCAGTGTTGCGGTAAATGGTTGCCATTGCCCATGTTCTGCTCACAGCCAGCACATCTGTGTATGTTGTGATGCCTGCCATCCACACAACAAGGAAAGAAGACCACTCCATTCCCACCAGACTACAGTAAAGTGGTAAAGGTACTCTTAGCTGTGAACTTTAAGTACCTTTTCTTTCCAATTTTCTCTGTCCTTGATATCCTCTGCAGTACGTAAGGAAGTGAAGTCAAATCAAGTAACTTCTTGTAATTGTGATCCTTTTCAGCCAGAAAATGAAATCACTTTCAAAATATGTTCTCAATTAATTTTTCTCTTGGGCCAAAGTGGCGAGTAGTAATTTTGTTACATGATATTCACTAGCTTAAAAAATGGACAGAATTTACCAGGAGTAACTCTTGACTCAGTAAGGGCCAAGAAAACAAACATACTCACCTCTTCCTCCGCTACCGCTGCTTCAGCTACACAGCTGAAGACCTGCAGGACACTAACCCACCCCAACCCTCTCCATTGCCACCAGTAATGACAAAGGGCTCTGGGCCGAATGAGGAGGAGCCTGCGCTCTGCAGTCGCCTGCTCCACACGGGAGGGTCCCTCGGGCCAGCCTGCACAGTGCGGGTGCGAAGGGAGCTCTCCTCCCTGGCCCGGGAGGTCAGGGAAGCGGCGCGCCGCGTGCAGAGGGGAGAGGGACCTGCTGCGACCGCTAGTGCCGCTCCCCACCCCAGGCGTTGCAGCCCGCGGTGGGATCCCCGGAGGCCTTGGAGCCCCTGCGAGACGATGCACTTACCTGCAGCCCTCGGAGCACCAGCCACGCTTCAGGAGAAACGTTGCCAAGCTTCTGCTCTTTGTGTTCGTGTGCTGTTGCTCACTGGTATTAAGAATTACACTTCCTGGCCAGGGGTTTCTCCAACATCAGCCCACCAAAGTCAGTGGAATGACACCGACAGAGGACTTTGCCTTGCAGCCTTAGTTGTAATGGATGGTTTTCATTACTTTATTTCATTTTTCACAACCCCACAACACAGTTGTGCTCCTTGCAAGTCATACCCATGTTTTTCATAAGTGCTTGCATTTAATTAGCCTCAGATTAGAAGCCTGCAGCACTGCTGTAAAGCAAATACTTAGATAGTAGTGAAGGACCAGAATAAAAAAGGATTATTTTTTTTTCCCCTGAAGGGAATCATTCACAGCTGCAGTAGCAGGGAGAGACACTTTAAAGGGATTATACTATAGACAGTAACGATCTTTATTAGTGCTGTCTGGAAAAGTTGCCACACTCAGATATTAAAAATAGCCCTCAAGGCTACACAGCTATGGAACTTTTGTCACTTTTCATATGTAAAACAAAAACATTAGCCACATAAAAAACAACCTGAGGAAAAGGTTGATTGGTAAATATATTTTCCATGCTCAACAGAACATGAATTAAAAGAAGCTTATTTTGTTTTTGAAAAAAAATTGAATGTATGTCTTTCAGTTTTAGGAAATTACTTGAGCTTTCAGCAAAAATGAATAATTGTCTTGTGTAAGAAAATATCTGTGCTATTAAAAATTTTTCACTGGAGCTGTCTATGTTCCCCAAATTCTATATTTTAGTGCAAAAAGGGACATTTTCAAAGTTGAGGATAGAACTATACACCTAGCTGGTGGTCTAAGTCCCTTGTGTTTTTGAAGTGCAACCTGAAAGAGACACAAAGAAGAAGGAGGCTGATTTTTGGAGGTGAAATTATTGGAGCATCTTTAGAAGAAGTAACTAGGGTAACACTTGTGTGGCCATGAGAAGAACCAGGCTGGGGATGTGATCCGACTGAGATCCCTATGGCAATAACAAGGAAAAGGTAATGTCTTAGTCTGGCCATGCCCTGGGCAGAGATCCTTATGCACAGTCTTGTAGACATTTCCTCTGTGGGGGAAGAGTTTCAGTAACCCTCACCCTTCCGTGTCTACCTACCCCTGAAATGTGTCAGCACCTGCTTTTGTGAGGCTGCATGGTGAGCTGATCTGCAGAATGAGAGGTTTCGTTTTCAGCCACGTTGTTTCTTTGATGCGGCACAACCACAGGAAAGGTTGCACTGGAAGAGCCCAAGGGACTCTTGGTCAAGAAGGAAGAATGGAGGGAGGGAAGTGAGGGCAGCACAGGTGCTTTCCTGCCAGTGGAGACAGCAAGAGCCAGACTGTGTGACTTCTGGGTACAAACAGCCAAAAAAGGTGACAGCATGAAAACATGATTTTCTAAGGTTCTGTACACTTCTGACTAATAAAATGAACAAAAAGTGGGCACTGAATCCACAAATCAACCTGCAACACCTAATTCACAAGAATGAAAGATGCTACTAAGTGTAAGGGAGTAGACAAGTATTTTGGAATGAAACAGGAGAGAGAAATTGTTGTATTCAAAACCAGAGATGCATCACCTGATGGCAAGGTCCGCCAGCTGGGTACTGGTGTGAGGGACTAGCTTGTTGGGTAGGTGTTTTGGTCAAAAAGGATTACTTCATGCATTTCATATGGTGGGCAGTGGGCGGGGAGGCAGTACTTGCAGTTTTCATCACTTTGGGCAGGGGAGGATTAGCCATTAAGTTAAAGCAAATTTTTCTGGTTCCCCCAAAACTGGAAATATAAAATCCTACTGGAGAGATGGGTGGGCGAAAAAGCTGTATTTTGAAGATGTTAAGCTGTGGCTCCCCAGCCATTTCAACAGCAGAGACCTGACCCCATCCCCATCCTTCCCAACCACTTCAGCTCCCTACCACCAGTTCAAGCATTTGAGCAAATGTTGAGAACCAGCATGGGGAAACTGAATCAGGTGCTAAAAACCTTTACTGAAAACAAGAGAGTTTGAGGTTTTGTTGCCAGATTAATTTCTTGAGACAAGATCATGGCATAGCTGCCGAACAGCTGTGTTGTCACAAATCACAGGAGGTGCAGGGGTAGGAGGGAAGTTGCTTTTTAACATTTTAAACACTGAAACATGTTTAAATCTGTTTGCCCACAATAATATGTTTAAAACATATTAAATGTGTGGGTTTAATACTGCTTCAGGGTAGGAAACCTCAGCACTTGAAGCTCATCCTTTCTTAACCAAAGCACCATTCCCCCAGAAACTTGTTTGTGACTAAAACTTTATAAGCAACTGTAGAAATTACAACATAAATTATGATGATTCCACCCAAACCAATGAGATTAATCTGATTTACTTCAGCTAAAGATCCAGTCGAGCAGCATCACTCTGACCGGATGAAACAGCAGGATTTATCAGTCAGTAGCCTTCGTTCTCTGCAGGGATCTGGTTCTTGCAGAATCATCCTCCTGCCCTTCTCCGTTTCCTTCCCTCTCACACTATTGCCCTCAGCCTCCTCTACTGTGCAGAGGAATGATGTTGATTAATTTACTGACATAACTGTTCCCTCTGTGTAGATGGGGCACAATCCAGCTCTGCATCAATTCCCTCCTTCCTTTCCCTCTATCTCTACTTGTCTCTCTCAGAAAAGCTGAATATTATTTATATGGCATAAAATAGATGTGCTAGCTTTAAACATTTTTATTGTTAATTTTTTCATTGCTTTTTTCTGTTCACTTCAGGTAATAGTTTCTCTCCTTTGAGTCAATTCTCTTCTTTACTTCTTTTGGCCAATCCGTATTGAACATTACAGATTTTTTTTCATTGTATTCCCGATTGCATGAGTGCCAAAATACAGAGGTAGTTACCTCTTTTACTTATGTGGTCTTTAAATCTAGTAAATGACACCAAAAAAATTTTTCTTTTTAATTCTCTGAATCCCTCTTCTTCTCTGGATGATTTAGAAAATACCAAAAAGTATCAGGTGTAGAAGTTTTCAGCCAAACTTAATTAAAAGAAATTTTTAAACATGGAAATTAAAATTTTAGGTTTCCATTCCTTGTGACTCACTGCCTCATCTTAACAAGAGTTCCCTGCTGTAACAGGAAATGTTAATTTTAGCAATTTCAACTTGTTTTTTGGCCAGAAATGGGCAACGTGCTTGGATAATTTTTCTGTTCATCTGGCT
>NW_010562777.1:11351-11684 GCF_000687285.1 Phaethon lepturus
CTGCTTTGCTGCTTGAGTGTCTTCTCCAGAGGATAAGCATTTTCACCTGGAATCACCATAATTTCCATATCTGATTTTCAGCTTCTTGCCCTTCTCTCCCTTTACCACCTCTAAATGCCTTGTCCTACTATCGATTCCGCTGGGAACTGCCCTCAGGGACAAGGGAGCAGGCTGCTTGAGTGTCTTCTCCAGAGGATAAGCATTTTCACCTGGAATCACCATAATTTCCATATCTGATTTTCAGCTTCTTGCCCTTCTCTCCCTTTACCACCTCTAAATGCCTTGTCCTACTATCGATTCCGCTGGGAACTGCCCTCAGGGACAAGGGAGCAG
>NW_010562778.1:0-855 GCF_000687285.1 Phaethon lepturus
CTAACTCCTCTTGTTTACTCCCCATGCTACGCGTGTTTGCAGAGAGGCATTTAAATTAAGTTGGGCCCCCGATGCAGCTGACTTACTGGCTGGAGTGGCTGGAATTCCTTTGTCCTGCTCTTCAGGTGCACTCTGCTGCTGACATGTGATCTTCCTCCAGGCTCTGGGCATCTATGGTTGCACTGGCATCAAATTGGTGGGAGTGGGATGGATTGAGGTTC
Source organism: Phaethon lepturus (assembly GCF_000687285.1). Lineage (NCBI taxonomy): Eukaryota > Metazoa > Chordata > Aves > Phaethontiformes > Phaethontidae > Phaethon > Phaethon lepturus. The sequence continues at coordinate 222 of NW_010562778.1, forward strand.
CCCTCCCCTGGCAACTTTAGTTTAAAACCCTCTTCACAAGCTTGGCAAGCCTATGACCAAAGATGCTCTTCCCCTTCTCTGTCTGAAGGACCCCATCAGCCCCCGGTAGACCAGGTTTCGCAAGGCGAGTCCTATGGTCTAAGTAGCCGAACCCTTGGCTCTGGCACCAGCCCTGTAATTGTTTGTTGTTTCGCCAGATTTGACTGGCCCTTTCAAACCCCTTCCCTTTGACTGGGAGGACTGATGGAAAAACTGCCTGTGCTCCAGAGGCTCTGTAATCCTCCTTGATGCTCCTCAGGCTGCTCCTGGTTGTATCACTGGTGGAGCAGTAGCTGATAACGGTCGGTGGACTGTACGAGGCTTGGTAGTCTCTTGGCAATCTCCCTAATAGGAGTCCCTGGTAGGCAGCGCACCTCTCTAGAGAGTGCGTCAGGTCGGCAAATGAGTGCCTCCGTACCCCTCGGAAGAGAGCCTCTGACTGCTGTCACCCATCGCCTTTACTTCGTTGCACCGGTTGTCGCATGGCTGCCTTACTGAGCTCCAGCATCTCTCCTGATGTGGCCGGTGTGGAACGTGTCTAGGTTTGCTGGCTGCCCACCGCTGTGACAAGGTGGGCTGTGCACGAGCAGCTGAC
>NW_010562779.1:0-6640 GCF_000687285.1 Phaethon lepturus
AAGGAGATCAGGTTGGTCAAGCAGGACCTGAGTGTCTTGCTATGTGAAAGGTGTCAGATAGTAAGGTAATTTTTATAAGTGGGCTTTATGTCCTGCTTATCATCGAAAGCAAAAACTTCTTATGATCTTAGTGTAGTTCAGAAAACCGAATATTTTCAACATTTTATTCTGAATGTAGTCTATAATTTTTGAAAAGGTAACCAACTTTCAAAGTTTTCTTTTTATGTGTATTACTCTCCTTAACTCCAGGGCATATTTAGAATATGTACTTTTGGCAAGCAAGAGGCCTAATTATTTTAATTTATGCTAGTTTTATGCTGAAATAATTTCAATAACGCTGTTTTTTACCAGTATGGCTGAGAACAGAATGAGGTCCAGTGACATAAGAAAAAACCAGATATACTAAATTTCAGTTCTGCAGCCATAATAACAGACAGTCCCAGCCATTTAGAGAATCTCATCTTGTCCACGATAGCCTCTTTACTCTGCCATGGAGAACCATCGAATCTTTCACCTCATTACCAGTGTTTGCATACAAGCGCGAATTCATGTTTTACTATGAATATGAAGGAATCACTGGGGTAATGCCAGGTCTCCATTTGCTTTGCTACATGCATTTTTTGTCCTTATTGCTTATTTAATATCATCATAGTCAACAATAAAAGTCATAACATTTTAACAACACTGCTTTTACTAAGTCATGTGTGAGGAGTTGGAATAGGTTTTGAGATAATGTTATTATGCATATATACAAAAACCAATTGAGTCATTAAAGTTGTATCTGATTCTCTTGTAATGTTCTCACTGTAATATCCAATAAGCATTGTGGAGTCGGTTTGACTGACAAGAAGACAAAAATTTTCTTATTAAGTGTATGGGTTCTTGGAGCCTCTTCCAGGTTTGGAAAACACTGCACACTCCTTTCCTTGCGTGACAGATATTTACAGAAACCTTTTTACATTCCCAATACTTCTTTGAAAATCTCAGCTTTTTAATTTATGCCATTTGCTGGGCTTATTAAGAGTGGTAAACACTGTAAAAATCTTCACTGGTAAGCAAATTGCCTAAAGGGGGAATATATGTGCTGTTTGCTACTGTTATGGTGTATCTGCCTCCAGAGAAACCCCAACAGTCTTCTGACAACAGGCAGATAAGCCAGCCTTTGCAGACAACGTACTTCTCTCAAAACACTTCCTGCCGTGACGGACTCTCTGAAGAAGGGGAGCCTGACTGTCACAGGACATGGACCATATGGACCATAGCGGTGGTTTGTTCAGCACAGTCATCACCACGAGTCAGAGTCTCAGCTCACCGAGAGCTTCCAGCTCCTGTGTCCCAAGACCCAGGAGGCTGAGCGTTGCCTTCCCCAGGAGCCGGGGCTTGGGTATGGAGCTGGCAGGCTGCAAAGTGACAGGGCAGGATGAGGAGGACCCTCGCTGCACATAGGACACTGCCCTGAGCAGGGTCCCAGAGATGGGCTGCAGACTGCCCCCTTACTTTCCTTTGGCGCTGAAGGCAAATGTCCTTAGGCACATAGAACATGTCCGAGGTATGGGGCGGCAGTTGTGAGGCTGCTGCTTGTGAGTGAATTGTAAGAAGCTTGGTGCTGAGGGTACCTGTCTCCACGCTCAGCAGCTTCTGAGCCGTGGTGGACCCCAGTCCTGCCCACAGCCCTGCCCACTTGCACCTGTATGGCACCAGACACTCCATTATATTTTGCCCCTCAGAGCAAATATGAGACCCCAGCAACATGTCCCTCTCCTGAGGTTACAAGGGAGCCAGAGTTAGGGAAAGCCCTTGCAGGAGAAGCTCTGGTGGCTCAGAAAGGTGAGCAAGCTGCCCTGCCACGCTGGGAAGGTGACCTGGAGCGACTTGTGCAGTGGGGACTGTGCTGCCAGCAGCGAGCTGCTGCTGTCAAGGTCCCCGCTGTGACACTGAGAAGAGTCAGTTCTGTCCATGTAATTGATCATTTTGAAATGTGACAGATATATTGATGCCCTGAGAGCCTACAGCCTCTGAGGGTGTTCATAGTTTACCTAATAATATCCTGAGTTGCTAAGGCAGATGTAGTTGCTGCCAACAACAGGGAAAGAAGTGGAGCCAATGATGAACGTAGTAACACTTCCCCATATTGGAGCAAGGCAGCTGCTACGCGCTCCAGAACAGCATTTTTTTCCCCAAAGGATCTACTTCATGCTTTCTGTAAGTTGCGGGATTTGCTGATGCTTTGTTAAAACACTGAAGTCTCCTGTTGCCATGTTCCTGAGAGACTGGTAACATCCTTACCATGTATATTAAACAGATTTTGGGGCAGATTTGCACGATGATAACTGGCTAGAGTGAAAGATACTGTCTGAACTTGGACCCCACTTAGTCAGCTTTTCCTCATACTGAACTCAGCAGTAGATCAGTGTGACTGTAGCACCTATGTGAGACTCATAATACTTGCATCATCTTATCTAATATATATAATGCCCTTGCAGCAGTGTGGTGTTTGCCATGATGGTTGTTTCCTTAAAGAGCTCTTTAAAAGTTTGATCGTTTTTCAATAGGAGTAATTAATACTGGGGGTGATTAATTAATACGGTGTTCACTGATGTTGCTTTGACTTCATTAATATGTTCCTTTGTACTCTACTTCATTCAATATTTGCAAGCAGTGTTTGCAGTGTGCTTTCTTCCTGCCAGGCAATGAGCTGTACGGCCTCTCGTTGTTTCTGCTGGTTTACCTTCACTAGAGCTAGCAAGGCTTCTTTTGTTAATAGCTCTTTTTTTTTTTTTTAAGTAAACACAGTGGTTAAAAAATTTCTGGGACACAAAGTTTTGATTGCAAATTATTAGATCCACACCTTTAAAATCCTGGCATTTAAATGCAATTTAAGCATCTCTGCCTTGACAGCAGTGCAGCATTGCATAATGCTTGCCTGCTCAAAATCAATAGCCACCTTGCAGCTAACCTAAAAGCTTCCCAGGCACTGAAGGTCAGCACTCTACATGACTTAACTTGAAACCTCAGAGAAGCTGGTATCAGTGCACAACTTATGCACAACAGTCTTGCATTTGGAGCAGTCATCCAGAGGCAAGGCACTAGAATGCAGGGCGTGTTTGAACAGAAATCTTGCAGTTATATTTTTCTTTACCTGCTTTTCTTTTAACCTTGTGGATCTTGCATGCCAGGCTGAGGTATGGCCAGACAAATACTCTCCATCTTCCTTCCCTCCCACCGTACCCTACAGGGAGGGTCTGTAATGTGCAGGGCAACTTTCAGGAATGCAGGTCTGAGCCCTCTTCATCCAAAGGAGGTTTCAAACCCCGATCACATCCTTCTTGGACCAGTGCCCTAATACCATTGGTCTATTATAAAAAATGGCATGAGCACAGCCAGCTGACAGCCTTCAAAAGACAGTTCAGCCCACTTGGGCAGCTGTGCAGAAAGGCAGAATATTTTCAGTCTGGATCAGAATTTGGAGCTCCAGGGAGAGTGAGGATGTTTCCGATCTCTGCAGATTTTCTGGCTATCCGTATGTGGTATCCTGTTCAGTGTCAGTTTTCAAGGGCAATAGCTCTCTCTACAAACCTCTAGATGATCTAGATATCTAAAGTGGGTTGTGTGGGCCACGCTTTGGAAAGCAGGGGGAAGTGGCTAAAACCTCAAGTTTTGGATATCTCCCCTAAAAACTGAAACACTCAAGGTAAACCATCTTGCAATTTTTTTCCTTACATTAATTTCCCCACCAACTCCCAAGCATGGTCTGCCAAGTGCAGAGAGACTGAGTGAGGTTAGTGCTGAAGTGGATCCCACTATGTTTTCCTGGGATTTCTGCATGGGATTCAATGGACAATAATTGTCCTGATGGCAACTCCGACCAAATGAATTCTATTTCAGACCAAGTTTTAGTTTCGGTTTAATATTAAACATCTTAGAGGATACTAAATTCCCTACTATAGCCAAGCTTTCAAGCTCTGAATGCCACGACTTCAAAGGTAATTTCACTATGTTTTTTAAAGATTCCAATTACATTAACAGTAACTGAAACTTAATCTTATATTCTGTACTGATGCTCTCATTTGCCTAAAGTTAAAAAATCTGCAGAGCCCTTATTAAACAAAGTTATGTACTGCTTAGTGCCAATAATGTCAGCCTTTTGCTTCATGAAAGCAAACAAGATGACTACCTATCCCACCACAGCGATGGATACATGCAATATATATTGCCATAAAAAAAATATATTCAAACAGTTTTTGAAGCATGAGGGCAATTTTACTATTTTTAAATAAAGTTAGAAATAAATATGCTTCTAACAGAAATTTGATTCAACTTTCTTCATCTTCTGGTGGGTTCTTTGAAGATTTTCAGAAATTTTTTAAACTCTAGTAATTGTCTGTGCAGTTTGTATTTTTGTTTCAGTTTATAAGGGAAGTATTGGCATTCTTCCTGACATTCCAAGGAGAAGTCTTGACTCTCATAATTTCATGGCAGTCACGTTGTGATTTTGTGATATTTTGCCATAAAAATGCCACTCACTAAGAATAGGATTCAGCTCCAAACTCTTAACCTTAGGGTCTGGTTCAATGACTATTCACAGACTTCTATAGCCATTTGGGATGCCCTGAGATGTAGCAGCTAGCCTCCATTTGCACTTCCAGAGGACACATGTCTTCTCTAAGTTCTCTACCATGGCCTCCAATCCTGTGTGAATCTTGGATGTACTAGGTGTTTCATACTGCAAAAGATACTATAAGCTATGTGTATAAACTCCTGTCATAGCCTAGAGAACTATTGATCCCACCACAAGGTAGACACCTTCATTTGGTCAGCTGAATAGCTTTGCAGATTCCACTGACTCTTAACCCAAATAATTTCTTTTAAATGTAACTGTAATTTTGCAGATTATCCTCACCCAAACAATTAGTTTTTACAGAGATGAAATGAAGAAAATTGCCATGCATGCCTAAAAAATCAAGTTCAATCTGCCTTAAGCTGGTAACTCTAGTCCATATAAATGGTTACATATCCCACAGCTTTGGAGCATTCATAGGAAACAAACACATGGATGGGAGTGCACATCTGGGAGCTGAGAAAAGGTGCTTCCAAGAATGTCTTTTGATCCAGTATGTGACAACCTGAAATTTTCTACTATTTATCCTAAATGAAGGTATAATGCTAACTGTTTTTCAGTCTCATACATGCCTTGCCTACTGACAGCGTAACGGGTTACAGCAAACACAGTGATACCCCTCATTAAGGAGCGTCTGGTGGTTTCTAACCAGACTCTATCTGGAGCATGTGGCTTCCCATTATTTGCAGCCCTTACTATATGAAAATGCACTTTTAATTTTGTGATGTTTTGTATAATGTTCATAACTTTGTATCTAACTGACCATATAGACCTCCTATTTATTTCCTTGATAATCCAGGAGATTGTAGTTGGAAAAATGCAAAACCAGCAATACAGTCTTCTGGAAAATAACCTGAAAATTGAGAGATGCAAATCAGTCACTCATATGTATTTTGCTCTTCCTTATGGCAACTGATAAATCATAATATAGTATAGTTTCAAAACTTGGCACAGGTGTCTGCAAAAAACAAGTGTTTCCCTTGTCCTCAGGCTTGCAAAGGGGTCTGAAAATACTGTGGGCAGATATACAACTACATGAAATCAGGATCAAAGACAAAGGGTAAAGACTTTTCCCTTGACAGCAAACATCCCACTGAATCTCAGTGGGGAAAGAATTTTGTTCCAAGGAGTCACATGTTCTTAGTCAGACACTATAGTGCCTAAGTGAAGCTGCTGTTGGTAAGTGCCTATTGCAACAGTCTCCTTGGAAGGATGAGAAATATGTACTTGGTAAACAAATGAAGAGCTGTAGCAACTGCCTAAACACACCCACTACATGAATGAAACCGCCTCAGTGGTATGCTCCCATCAGTCAAACTCTGCTTGATAAATCTGTGCACAGAACAGCCAAGGAATGTTTGCACATTGTTGGAGGGAGAACATGGGAGAAGTCATGGCCAAATGCAGTAAATTTTCTTGCTACATAGCCATCAAATTCCTCTAATTCTTCTGAAAATCTCAATATTGCTTAATATCAAAATCAAAATATTGTTATCGTTTGCAGTGGTCACACCTGAAAGCAAACCACACAGCTCACAGTGGCACTAGACAGACCAGTGGGAATTTTCTGTTCAATTCACCTGGACAGTGCCTGAATTCTGCTTTAGCATCTAAGGATGTTTCCCTGTGGTCACAGCTGAAAGCAAACCACACAGCTCACAGTTGTCTCAATTCTGGCACTAGACAGACCGGTGGGAATTTTCTGTTCAATTCACCTGGACAGTGCCTGAATTCTGCTTTAGCATCTAAGGATGTTTCCCTGTGTAGTAAGATCTACCTGTACATATGTATTTACATAGATGTATGTATTTAGTCATTCATATTCTCTACATAGAATCACAGAATCACAGAATCATTAAGGTTGGAAAGGACCTTTGAAATCATCAAGTCCAACCGTTAATCCAGTGCCACCATGTTCCCTAAACCACGTCCCGAAGCGCCACATCCACACGTTTTTTGATTATTTCCAGTGATGGTAACTACACCACATCCCTGTTCAAATGCTTGACCACCCTCTCGGTG
>NW_010562780.1:0-11042 GCF_000687285.1 Phaethon lepturus
TATTATTAATTATTATTATTAATTATTATTACTACTACTACTACTGTTGCTGTTGTTACTATTACTACTATTATTACTATTATTAATTTTTCTCTTCCCTTGCTTCCTATTAAACTATCTCAACCCACAAGTTTTACCTTTTTTTTTCTGATTCTCCTCCCCCTCCCACCATGGAGGTGGAGGAGCAAGCAAGTGGTGCTTAGTTGCTGTCTGGGGTTAAACCACCACAATGATCAATACTGCCCTCAGTCACTCATTGGTCGAGAAACTATAATGTAAGAATATCTGTAGGGGAATAGAGCGTTGTATCACAAAATCAAGACAATAGATTTTGATTTCCTATAATAATTTGTTATCTTATCATTTTCCTATGATTTAAAGTTTAGTTGCTGTAATTATTTAGAAAATCAGCAGTTATATATTTATTTTGTATATATGTATATATTTGTTTACAAAAGTTAGGCTGGCAAAGTAAGGTAGAAAAGTGGGATTATAACTAAAATTGTACAGAATATTCCTGGAGCTATTTAATTCTTCTGTAGTCTTTCTGTGGGTTTTGCTTCTTTTTTTCCTTTTTCTTTTCTTTAATTCTTTTTAACTGTGATCCAGCAGAGCTAGATTTTCATTAGGAATACTGCCAGCAGATTACAAGCTTTTTTTGATGAACTATAAAATCTAAGCAATTTGTGGGCACAATGAAAAAACCATAGTAAGTAAGGATTTCATTATTTCAATGAACAGTTACTAAAAGTATTATGAAATCTTAAATATAATCAAAAGGAAGGTGCAGCAGAAATATATTCTTTTCCTTGAAGAATTACATAAAAATAGAACCCGATTTCTTCACTGACAAACTTGTAAGGCATGTATTCAGAATAAGTATGTTCCAACAGCACTGAACAAGGATGCACAAAATAATGTGATTACTGGTCTTTCTAAATCTAACATGCAAGTGGGTCTGCCCCATATATGCAAAGAGGTCCATGTGTGTATATATAGACACATACATGCATGCACAGGCTCACACACACTCTTTTTTCAATTGAAAAGAAAATAAACTCTTAGGAATAATAGCTACCTAGTAGCAGCTTCATACACATCACTTCCATTTTTATATGAGGTTAAATCTGTGCAGTACGCTAAAAGCAAGCATTACCTACAAAAAGTCAAATTCAGCCCTTATTGACCATTTCTTCAAATGAAAAAAAGCAAGACACAAATTAGTTTTATTGGTTTTGAAGACAGTAGTATACTAGAATTTCAGGTCTACATGTTCCACAAAAACACAGAACCTCCTACTTTCATGAAATATGTGACCTTTTTTTTTATTTCTGATCTTCTATTTTGATTTTTCAGAAACAGTTATGTATGTCATATATAACTGACTTACAATCATGCAAGTTATAGGAAAAAAGATACTAAACTGACCAATTCAGGAAAAAATATGGAGTCTAAACATGCATTTCTGTATTTTTTTTACGTCCTTTAAGATACATGCTCTGTGTCAACAGCACTCTTTCAGTTACTGAAGATCTGTAGCGGAAGTTTATACTTGGCACCACTTTTTGCAGGCCCATACACCACACTAGTTTTAAAACTTTCAGAATTTGGCTATTAAAACTGATTTTCACATAATCAAATTTAAGGACCTAGATTATATTATATTGTCAAAACAGTTGTGGGGTTTTTTTTAATTCTTAATAGTGGAGACATTATTAAGTTACTTAGGCACAACACAATAAAATGAATTAAAGCTTTTTAGATTTCTCGTTCCCTTTTGTACAGTACAGGAAGGAAGAAAAGTAGGTCCCTGATTTACGGCCTGAGTAGTCTCCACTAATGGATTTTCTTTGGAAAATGTATCAAGTCTCATGTATATTGTTCTAAAAAATGCATTTATTCAACTCACTGATTTCTGACATAATTTAACTAAAAAAATAGTGACTGACAAAACATGCCACATCTTATTTGCTCTGCTTATCTCACAGATAGTAGTGTTTGCTTGAGCCAAAGGTAAGGCAAAGTAAGTATCATTCTCAACTCTGTTTTACAATCGTGAATAATACATAAACATACTTTTCATATTTGATTTGCTGTTTGAGTTTCATTATGACTTTAGGTGCTCCATTCCTTGTAAAATTCCTATAGTTTTGAAATTTATGCCAAGTAAAATTTGGAGAACTATAGTATCTTTCTATGAAGAATGGGAGTAGTTTTGAAATTTATGCCAAGCAAAATTTGAAGAACTATAGTATCTTTCTATGAAGAATGGGAACATCTGAGCTTTAAATAGATAATGCTGAGAAGTGTTTGGAAGTCACAGTTTAGATTTTAAGTTATTTACTAACTTCACTAAGAAGAGTGAGTTAGAGCTCATGCAAGGCATGACCCTAATCACCCTACGTTTGGTAGCCCCCGTGCCTTCCTCTTAGGCATACAGCTTTGGTTCCTTGTCAGAGCTGGGCTACTGAGCAAGATGGAGCAAAGACTTGCTGTGTCACAGCAATTCCTATTTCAATGAGATTTAAAAGCTAGAAAGGAATGCCAGATCAAACCACAAAAACATTCTGTAAAATACTTAAAATATTTTGTTTTTTATCGTAAGTGGAGTAAAACATGAACCTAAAATCCTTTCTGTAATAAAGTCCCACTTTTTATTACTTTAAGAGCATGTCATTGATTCTGATGCATCTAAAATAACATCCTACTGTATACAACTATCTATATTCTAGTCTAATATTCAGGCAGAGTGATTGTTTGAGCAACACTATTAATTACTATTCTGGGCTTCAATACGCTTACTACATCTATCATCTGGTCCAACTACATGATTATATCCTTTTTGGCTTAAAATTTGTAACTGAGTAGTGTAGAAAAGTATTACAATCTTTTTGTTAAAGCTGACCAAGCTTTACATTTTGAAAGAATCACTTCTACTGTTCATCTGGCAATAAAAGAAAACCAAGGGGAAAGGGTGAGATATTTGATGATATAAATAAACAATATTGTTACTTACCTTAGTTTAGATTACCCTGGCTATGTGAGAGGAGTGCTGCAATATGGGTGCACTCTATGCTAGGCTGAAGCTTTCCCTCTATCCCCCTCCTTTTCTTTTAGTAAGAAAGAACCCTTGGGGTCAGGTCCTGCTCACACTGAAGACGAGCAGAAGTCTTCACTAGGGTTCAATAGATGCAGGACAGGGACTTTAAAACATTTTTTTTTCCTTTTGTATCTTTCTGTATGAGCTTTTGTTGCTGCAGGCTATGCAGATACGAAGCTTTTAAGATTTCTGAAGTTGCAATAAAGAGTTGGAAGTCTTATGTTCCTAATGAAGAAGCATCATCCTGTTGTCTAATTTATCTGAAATCACTGACCCCAATTTTCCTGTGTTGTTTTTAAAGAAAAAATATTGTATTTACTCTTGACTAAGAAATCAGAGGTAGTTTTTAAAAAGATATTTTTTGCCACTATGGGTACAACCTTTTATCCGAGTTACATAACTGCCATTCATTTGCTCAGATTTCAATTCCCCCATTCGTACTCTTCTGCTAGAAGACATTTTCTATACATAAAAAGCTGCTCTTAACCAAAGCATTATCTGCTGTTACTACCCACATATGTCTCTTTGCACCTCCTTGCCTACTTGTAAACAAGGCTTCTAAGAGATAAAAACTTTTCATTATCAGGACAGAAAGTTGTTATGGTACATATTCTAAAAGGCATTTGTATATTGTTTCTTGCAGATGCCTAATGAGCAAAGAAAATGAGTATCTCAGAAACTTATTCTCAGCTGGAAAAGCTTCTCTCATGAATGGTCTGTACCCATATACACGTAACACAGATGCCACAGATGAAATAATGGTAAACCATGTGCGGTGAGAGTCCTGTTTCCGAAGAGCGTGTCGCACTCACCTGTTTGGCTAAGTTGAGATGTGCTTCTGCTCCTTCGAGACACTATGGCAACCACTTTGGCACTAAGGCTGGAACGCCTTTTCTTCCCACCTGTTCCAACCGTGCCGACAGCCGTGTCCGACTGACTCCCATCATTGTGCTCCAGCTTATACATCTCTCCGCTCACACTTGTGCTCTTAGTGATTCTCCCTGAAGTCCCCATCCGTCTGCCTTGCATTTTAGGAGTAAATGTACTACAGTTACAAAGTAAAAACAAACATGTTAATTTGTCTGTGTAACAGCATTTCCAAAAGCCTTTTTTTTTCATTAGTAAATTAATTTTAAGTCTTGATACATTTTCATTTATTTGGTTCACAAATAAAGGGTTAATTTGATCCTCCTCAGAATATGTATTTCCAGTATCATAATTTGTTCTTCACTTCTTCAAGGGAAGTTAAATGAACACTTTCCCATGTTTTTCAGAGTGACAGAAAGACACACTGGCAACATTTAAAAGTCATGTGGAGCTTTCCTGTCTGTATCTCCAGAATACAGAAAGCAATAAAACAGCAATTTTACGACCACAGAAAATGAATATGGGCCATGAGAATATATGTAGCTTAATACATGTATCTTATTGGCACTGTTCACCAAAGCCTTAAGACCTAATATAGATATGAAGATATCATCTTCTATGTTTTCATACTTCACAGAGTGAAGAGATAATGTAATGTAATGTAATGTAATGTAATATAATTAATATGTAGTATTTTTTACATCTTCACTCTCTCGCTTCTTTAAAGGTAAACGCAATAGTCATAGTAGGAAGGCAAAATAGTTTTGAGGCAAAAAACCCTAAGAACTCAATAGAACTTTCATTGATGGACAGAAAGATGAATTGCTCTGTCAGTCCTGTTTGTTTGATTTTTGTTTAGCTATTGTATTGCATTTGAGTGTTTCTGTACAAACTCTTTTTCTGCTCCTGCACATAGGCTGGATAAAGTATTCAGAAACATGTTCTGGAGAACAATCTTAAATAGACGCAGGACATATCAATACACAGTCCTAACGTCGCTACGACCAAGCGACGCCCTAGCTCAATGGCAATAGGAAGTTAGCTCTCACCCGGCGGAGACCCAGAAATTTAAGCTGCAGCCTGACTCTTCAGGTGCAGCTGTTAAATCAGCCTAGCAGGTTCGCTTCCCAGCAGATGTGATGAACGGGCTCTCTCCCCAGGACCCCAAATAAGAGAGGGGTTAGAGGCACAGGCTTCTTTACCTCAGGCAAGTTTCAGACAGAAAGGAACTCTTGAAATCTTGCCAGGGAGAAATGAAGGGGTCTTTGGGAGAAGAACTGACATCCTGTTACTTGTACCGATCTGGGTCCTGGGCTTAAATCAGTCCTGTCCAAAGACAGATCCAGGAAAGTATAAAGTGACATATACCCAAATTATGTTTTACTGACAGTTAGCAAGATTTACTAATGTCTGACCATATGTAAGACGAGATAAAAAAAGACAATTTTTTTAAAGAAAAAGCAAAGGAAAAGTAAAGTCCTCTACCAGACAACACTTAATAGAAAAGTCATTATCAATGTCCACATAGGCATTTTAACTATGTTCAGCACTTAGGATCTGCTGTTTCTATGTAAAACGCCTTTGTATTTCATTGTAGACAGTATTTGTATTTTATTGTAGCTCCCAGCACACACTGCCTCACATGTATGTGAGCACATGCACACACACACACACATATTCAATCATTCTAGGAAGAATTTCAATGGCACTTTTTGGTCATTTCAAAAAAACCTCACAAAAAGACCATCTTCCACAAACATGCAAGTATCAAGGAAAATGTTTTGTCTAAGGCAAACTAGTTCCGTTCACTTAAAAATAATATCAAATTGAGAAAAAATGCCCTAAATATTTCCCATTTTCAAAATAGAGACAGATTTTCTTGAGGGATATAAATATTAATGTCACAGCTTTAATATAAATCATGTCCCTAATATAGTATGGGTGTTTACTTCATAGGCTACATTTACTGCTGCTTTTTAAAGTTGCAATGATCACTAAATAACGATATTTTTATTGCTGTTCACAGAATGCAACAACCTCCACTTTACAAAATACCTACCTAGCAGCTACTTTTGTTTCAAGTAACATGGATTTCTTTCTTTACTTTTCCGCAAATACTGTAACTTGAAAAAACATGAATTGGGATTGCCACCTAGTGAATAGCAAATTAATTTAAAAAAGCAGTGATGAGCATCACAAAATTAATGCTGAAACGTCTGATAAAAGTATTTTTTCTACAGTTTGAGAAGATTTAGTGAAATTTTTCTTAATTTTGGGCCTGGATATTGGTCCATAGCTCTAGCACAGAATTCTGGCTATGGCCAGAGAATCTTAGGAAATGTTTTCTCTTTAAGAAGAAGTCATGTTACTAACTCGCACACTTATCAAGAAAACCTTAAAACTAGAGATCAAACGTTACAGTGTGACAATACTGTCTAAATACGCAACCAACCTGCATCATTAGCTCGGCGTGCTGCCACAGAACCCCCGTATTCGAACAGAAACTTCAATCCCTAATTCAGTATATCAGGGCTTGCCAACATCACCCCTTCATCAGCCATTTTCCGATGCCAAGTCCCTTCTCCTCCCCTGCTGAGGAGACAAGGCCCCACACTCGTGCCCGTAGGGTGCTAGAAGGCAACACCATTGACTGGTTGCTTCTCTGGAGGAGGAGATGTTTTGCCATTTCAAGCAGCGGGCAGACCGAAAGTACAGTCTGGTACTTGGAGGGGGCAGAACCACACAGGCCTCGTTTTCAGGGGTCCTACTTTCTACTTTGATTAGACATGGATAATTCCTTTCCACATGGATAATTCCTTTCCACCAGTGCTTGGAATCGGATTTCAGTGACTACTTCTGTGATGCTGATGATGCCTCCTACTCAGAGCTTTCTTTTGTTCCCGTTTTGAGCCATGGAGTTGTCAATTCTGGAACTCCTGAGTTTATGCATCAATACTTCAGTAAGAGAAAGGGAAGAAACTGAATATACTTCTTTTGAGAGCATCTGCTGACATTTGAGTTATATTGACATGTACTTTGCTGACATTATAATCTATAAACATATCGTTTACAGCAATAAAGTTTAATGGACTAAAAAACCTGCCATGCAATTAAAGAAATAATTGGTTATCTTACTATTGACTTTGCTCTGAATTTCAGGTGTTTATGAATATAATAAATATTAATCTTACGATGTTTTTATGCCAGTCTACACTTTTTTGTACAACGGAGCTGAAATGCTCTAATCTCACATTGTTTAATAAGAATTTAGAAGACAATGATGTCCATCAACTGAGAAATAAGAATTGATAGTATCGTAACTACAGAAAAATCCCATGTTTTATGTATTAATTCCCTAATTCAAGGACTATGATGAATACTTTCTGAATAATAGATAAATTGTTTTTTCAAAGACACACAATTTCAATTTTCATTCTTTGTGACAGGTAGCGGGACCTAGAAGATTCACCTTAATAAAAAAAAATTGAAATATTTGGAATTCAGATCAATCCTGTATCTGTTTTTACCTTGCAAATATCAAGTCCTATTTTCCTAGGAAATATGTTCTAGTGTAGTTCTAGTACAAAATAGCTATTAGTTTGCTAGAAACCGGCTTAATGGGATAGGGCCAAGGATCAAATCCTACAGCTGTCCAACACCTCCCCTTGTGATAACTAAGCAAACAGATTAAGATTCCTTTGCGTTCATCTAATCCCTGGGCTAGTTTGTTATTTGACATTAATTGGAACAGTATCAAAAGAACAGGCATTTATAACTCCATCTCCTTATACCATCTAATTGAGTACCCCTAAACCACAATATTTTTCTACTCCATTACTGGCTATCACTTGGAGAAATAGCTGTTACTTTCTTCAACATAGTTAGAGTTTAATTTATGAAGCACAAAGGAGCAAAAGACCTGCATGAATTTGCATATATCCTTTTGCACATAACCCTTCTGATAATGACATACCTAAAATTTTATTTTCCTTTACTGGACTTGCTGGGATTATTGACACCTTCATTTAAATGCAGACACATGGTTTTGTGGGCCTGTGGCTAAAATTGGTAAATTATTACATTATATTGTTGATTCAAGCCTAGATATGATAGCACAATAAATAAAACCAGTTTTCAGTAGCAGGATAAGCAGGATAACTAAGAGTAACATATTTATCAGCATAATCCATTTATTTCTAAATTAAATAATTCACTACCTTTTATTTAAAATTATTTTACCATCTTCAGCAATTCTCTCAATGACTAGTTCAGCAAAAATCTTATGCTATTTCTAATTAGTGGCATAACAATGTTATCAATGTGTATATTAAAAATAGGTACAGACAATCTATCTGCGCCTCTGTTTTACTTCACAGATATTTAGCATGGAAAAAGAGTCACTTGATTTTTAACTTTTTTTTTAATGGAAGTTAACCATGAGGGCAAAAACTCTTTTCACCCCAGCAAGAGCAGAGCTGCTCCCCATCCCGCCTGGGCCCCCCAGAGCTCTCTGAGCACTGGGGTCAGCCACTAGCCCTGGGCTCTTGCGTCAGCTGGGAACACACCGTTCCCTTTACCAAGGGAAAAACCCTTGCATTTTCCTGCCAAAACTTATGCAGTTCACATGGATTCTACCTAAAGTGGTATCTGTACTACACAAGGCAAAATCAAGACTGTATTTACATGTCAGCCATCAGACCTGTGAAAGAAAGCAGCACTCTCAGTTTTGCAGGCTGATGCTACCTGAAAGTTGTATCTATAGGAATGAAGAATGAATTATTAAGATAAAAAACTTATTCAAAGAGTAGTTTGAGTTACAAGCTGCCATAAAAATTAACCCTTAGGTAAATTCTATAAAGTGAAAACAGTACAAGGGCACTGTGGATTATACTTGCTAAATTATTAAACTAAGGCATACACAAGTATATAGAACTGAAACAAAGCCAGATACATATATTAAATCATTGTATACCTTTCTAAATACAGATACCTAATACATTCAAGATCATAAAATTATACTGGCTGAATTTTTTGGATTGAGAAAATTACTATACAGATATACACTCAGTATTTCTCGTAAAATACCTGCCAGTAGTACATATCACCTGTAAAAGAAAGATAGTAAGATACAGGAAGCTAGAACAAACTTTTCCCATAAACTCACCTATATAACATCTGGAAGTATAACTTTTCAGGGAAAAAATCTTAAGTGATTAGCCATTGGTAAAATTACAGTATTTTCTTCCTTCTCTTAGACTTACTAATGGTTTATAAAAAAATACTTTAGGTGTTTATTTTCATGATCACTCATTTTCACTCCATCCGTTTTTCCAATAATGCAAGCCATGAGTAGAGAAATAATCCCCAGTACTCCTTGCCATATAGATGGTATTTCAATGTAAGTTCTTTCCACACAGTTGCAGTAACTTAAATCTTTCAACAGAAGCCCTGGCCTTCACCAGCACGAGCTAGTAAGCTTCCTTCTGCCAAATGCAGAATCACGTACTAATTCATAGCCCCTATGGCACCCTTTTGCAATGAGGTAGCTCATGAATACTAAAAACCTCCTAAACATGTAATAGTTATGGACTAGAGGGAAGATGAGCACTCCTTTGTAATGAGAAACATTACATTTCTAAAAAAACCCCTGTCTTGGTATTAGTATCATATGATATATAATTAATAAATCCAAACTCTAAATCACCTAGCCACAAACTGCTCTGTCAGTCTTAGAACATATAGCTAAATTTACATACGATATATAACATTTGCTGTAAGATTAATTACTGTACAATTTATAGTATTTCATTAATTAATTTGAATACGGTGCTTTACAAACCAAAGGACAAACACTTATCCTATATTAAAATTCTCTCTAGTTAGTCAAGAGATTTTTCTAGACCATAAAGAAGTTAGTTGATTCAATGAAATAATAATATTGTACAGTCTGTACCAACCGGAGCTAAATATTGATCTAATATGCACATCAATCATATCTTAAACCCATGAAACAGCTATTAGAACCAGAAAAAAACTTGCTTCTCCTGTAAAGTCACCATATTAGAGTCCTATTGGTGTATTATGATAGCTGAAATTCAGTAACTCTTGTCAGTTATGATATCTGTTCTTGACAATATTCCCATATTGTCAAAAAGTGCTACTCAGTGACACAGATACTACCTCTGGAACGACACAGTCCCAGCCCCATTGTGTTCAAAGTGTAAACTCTCACCGAGGTAAGGGCTGGGGAAGATTTCATTACAGAAGTCTCCTCTGGGAGCTTAACTGGTCAACATCCTACTCTGGAAGATGAGGAAATGTCCATGTTAGAATATAGTCTCAGAATCCGTTTTGTGAAAATGCCTTTCTCAGTAACACACTGACCAGTGAGTTGTGCAAGTTTCACAGCTCTGACAGATCACTATTTTTTAAACTTACAAAAATAGCTTTTCTCCATGAAATGAAAGAATAATAATTCAGAAGGTAAGTCTGAACATTACAAAACATAAGCAGGTTTTAAATATTTCCTAGGAACATTTCATCAAGTTAATTCATATTCTCTGAAACCACCGGAGCAATTGTCTCTGCATGCAGGAGCCTGTGTGCCTGTGCACACCCGTGGCACTGTCAGCCTGAAGGCAACTAACCACATAAATCATAAAATGACACCAACACGAAAGCAGTCAGCTCCTGCAGGGACGCCGCTCAGGGTTAAGCATTGCTATTCATGCGGATGTGGACAGGCTAATGGAACCAAAGGGCAAACGGCTCACTTGACCCAAACTTGACTGCAAATAGCCACGTGTATATTAAGTTCAAGTGTCCCAAACATAGCAAGCACGTACATGTTAAACCCGTATCAAGAAAATAGGTACTGTGTACAACAATACAAAAATGTGGAGTTCTTTATGCTTACCACCGAAGGGAGGAAACTTTCTTGAGTAGCAAGAAAGCTGAATTTTTCTTTCTCTGTGTAACATTCAGCAGTAACATATTATTCTCCCTCTTACAACATCCTGCATTGCTTTTTTCTCTCCAAAGCATGAGGTACTGAAGTACTTGTGATCTCACCGCT
>NW_010562780.1:11073-111320 GCF_000687285.1 Phaethon lepturus
TGAAATAAATTGCTCACTGCTGCTTTAGAAAAGTAAAGAGCAGCAACGGGTAACAGCTGCAAAATAGGGAGTGGAGGAGGAAAATCCAAAAGGCTAAATGGAACAGTGGAAGGACAGGAGTAACAAAGAAAATACAGAAAACATTTTTAGAAAGATAAACTGAGATGAAGATAAAGCAACTGAGAGCTACTCTGAGCTCTGAGCCATGGCTAAAACTACCTTCCTCCATTTCTTCATACTAAAAGTAACATGTACTGCCAGTTAAAAATGTTAGTGTAATGTTCTAATACTAAAAGTTTGTGAATTATGTTTCATCTTAATCAGCTGCAATAATTAAATGAAAAACCAATTAAAGTTATTTTTCAGTCTTTTTCAAATCATTAAGAAAGGCTGCTTGTAATGTGACAGTTTCTTTGAATGAGGAAGCATAATTAGATAATTAAAAATGCACAAGCAATGCTCCATAGTACATTTTTCATGTACAGATGTTCCGAAGGGATTAAAGACTCCATCTCCCTCCCTCTCTGACAGACACATAAAGCAGTTTATAACGATGGATTTGGAAAAATCATTATCTTCAGATAATGAATAATTAGAACATTAATTACTCTGGCTTCACCATGGTTTTGTACGTAAACGACCTCAGAACCAGAAATTTCTATCTGAAATATACTGTTTGAGGGTAGAAAGGATATATTATATTTTTTAAGTAGCTTAGCTTAACTGTTTTCATATATCTTGCCTCCATGATAATAACTTGGAGGCTATCGCCTGCTATTTCCCCTCCCACAAGCAAGAGTTGTGACTCTAGGTTACGTCAGTGTGCTTGCCCTTGTCCCACGGGAGAGCATGTAAGAAGCAATACTGATCACCATACATGTTCAAAATGTTTCTCTCTCTAACGAAACTGAGAAGTGCAGTAGTTAATGAAACAGTTTTGGTGTTTGGTTTTGAGCTGCAGTGATTTGGATAATCAGAAAGAAAGTAGGATTGACAATTTACTTCAAGTATTGCAGTGGATGCTTACACTGTGGAGATTTTAGGTGCAGAATGCCAGTCAGTTATAATGTTACTGGCTTGCCTGTTAGTTACATCTATTCTTCAAATTTGTGAAAAATTTGAAATGTAGGTAGGAATTTTCAATACCTGGTTTCAGCCCAAAGTTGAATTTCTTCTTTTATTTATTCTAAGTTCCAGCTGAAAAGCCGTGACAGATTGTCTAGTCCTTTTTACAGGAATTAAAAAGGAAAAAATATTGTACTGTCACATAATAAACATATAAGCAAATTCATTTTGCTTTGAGAAGTACTTATGGCTGGTGTCTGACTGAAAGATGCCAATGAGGTGATCCTTCTATTCAGCACAAACTGTTTTCTGTTCCTTTGAATGTCTGTAAATTGGGTAAAGCAACATCTTTAAGTCATAGTTCATGTTAAGAAACTTCGAAGAGATCAACAGTTAAAATACCAGGAGACTTTCTATTACGAAGCGGTGTTGTACTCCCTCACAGCTCCTACTGCTATTTCCTATTGTACATTTCCTGAATATTACTATTTTGCCCCAAGGCTAGAGGCAGAAAGTCAGGAATTGCTTCTCTTGGCTACTCTGGATCTGGGAAAGTTAGCTGGACTGTCCAGGATGCAGGGAGGCTGCTTCTCTGTTGGCCATCAGGCATGACCCAAGACAAAGAAGTTATCTGATTGATTGGAGTGCAAAAGAGAAGCGAGATGGACAATAATGCCTGGAAGGAAAGAGACCGGTTCATGGTGGTACTGAAGCAGGAAGAGAATAAGAAAACTTGGGGAATACATTCTTTTCATCACTCTTTCTGAAGACAAAATAGTTCCTAAAAATTCCTGAGACTGAACGCAAGCCTTTCCAACATACCAGCATGAGTATTTATTTTATTATGACCCTTCCATGAGATGGTCACTTTATCTTTTGTAGCAACAAAATACTATACCCTCATTTTTGCAGAGAAAGCACACTGCTTCTTCATGTGCCATTCATCCTGTTTTGCATGGTGAACACAGCAATCATATAAACTCTGCAATCTTTTACTATGTTACTGGTTTAAACAAACCAGAATGTTAAAGAACCATGTATGTTTTTTGCTCCAAACTTTCCACATGAAAGTAGAAATTATTTTACTAGTATTTTATTCATATATGCAAGCAATAAACCTGCTATTTTGCAGTCACCTCCTCCTGATTTTTTAAACAGATATACATCAGTCTGAGACCCATAAAATTTTTTTTTGCTTTCCATTTTAGGCTACATTCTTAATCAGGTGAATTTTTATAAAAACACATTTTATCAAGAACTGAAGAATGAACAGCCATAAACTTAACAAATCGGAACTGTTCAGTTTTTCCTTTCTGTTTTCAGTTGAAGTACTGTAGACTGAGGGGGTTTGGTGATTTTAAATTTATTCTGACAGCTCTTCAAGACAATTTGCTGGTCGTCCTTCCATTTCTGGTCATTATCAATTTCAGTGAGTGAAATTCAGTTAATTGCTTAGCCAGGCAAATTCAGCCAATTCAGTGAATTGCTCAGCCAGCCAAACTTTATTGAAATTGTAGTTTTCTGACTTTTATTGTCTGAGTAATTTTCATTGATGAACTTAAACATACCTTCACTATTCTGGATGAACTCTTATACTTGACTGTGTTTGAATTTCTCTTCCAAATACTTGTAAGTTATGTTATCTGGAGGCACGGACACTAACCATAAAATCACAGACTAATGCAAAAGATCATTCTCAAACCAAACTACTATATACTCCCAGCACTTGTTCAAAAGAAGACAGTCCATATGTTTACTATTCTGTTACCATTATTATCTTCTCTTGACACAAAGACATGAAGTAACGCAGGGACCAAAAGCTTCTTGTAAACAAACCAATGCTGGAGTGAGAAGCCAACAGACCTGCACTTGGTGGCACTATGCCCAAGCTCACTAGCCCCGACAAGCAGGACTCCTGGTCTGGGCATAGCAAGTTGCTGACATGAGATAATGTGCTGGGATAAAGTTGTTGTGTATGAATAGCTGTGTGTGCACTATGTGATTATATCAATTGAAAAAGGGAATTCAACTGCAAAATATAGACAAATAGTTTCAGATATTACAGCAGAGATTATCCAGAAGCAGGGATATGTCCAGCATAGGCAGCATGATGGTGCTCCAATGCCAGAGTTGGTGAAAAAATCCCTTCCTTTTCTTTTGTCTATTTCTATGTGAGTTTCTTATGCTGTGTTATGGTTTGGGTAACCTCTCCTCAGCTATATTCTTCTAGCTTTCTTAAATTCTGACCAGCTCACAATGTAATAGTTTATTGCCAACATAAGGTCATTTAGATAAGGAAGAATTTTACAAATTTTACCTAAATTTTACCTTTGATACCTCTATCAAAAACATATATCTTTCTAACTTAACAGCATGATACTAATAGCCAGAGACAAGAAGAGAGGGCATTACGGCATACGCATCTATCTATGCATACATACAAACATACAGAGTATGTCAACCATGCCCCAATACAAAAACTGAGAAAGAAATAGACATACATCCTACTTATCTGCATTCCCAGCTGTCTGAGAAGACAACCAAGTCTTAAAGCTGCCCAATGCTGAAAGTGTTCCTAGAGAGGTTTTATCCCTACAGCTTTGCCTAGAAGTCTTTATCAGGCTTTTTGCTGCATAAATACTCCTTCTTTGCAAGAATGAACACTATAACCATCCTGAAGTTTTAAAAAGATGCTTCTTCATTTCTCAGATCTCATGACAGCTAGAAACAATTGTTCACATCTGTGAAGCTCTTAGTCTTTGCTAGCCCTGCAAGGGAATTTGCATTAGCCACAAGTTGCATTTTGCTTTAAAGTGAAATTGTATAATCTTTCAAGACAATTCGGCTTGGACTGTTTGGTCTTACATCCGTATTTCTTAATTTTAAATTGTTGTATTTTAAGCAAAGTAGCAGTCACGGCACTACTACTCAAAACAGTTACACTGAAGACTGACAAGTTTTCCATCAGCTTGACCTTTTGGTGTGTGTAAAAAATTGAAGAGTAGTGTAATCATTTAAAAGGCCTCTCATTGACAAGTATCAGTTACCTCTCTAGGGGGAAGCTGAATAAGGGTATCAGTTTGTTACGCACAGAAAATAGTCAAACGCCCAGCTTGTAAATAAAAAGATGAACTAGTGTGCTTTTTAAACCCAGATTTAAAACATTACAGTTATGCTGTTTTCCAGACCATAATGTTCTAACTAATCATAAAAAAATTACTAACTCTTGTGAAAATGTATCACTATTATGAGTACAGACTTGTTAAAGAGTTTCAAGTGCTACTTATCACACCCTCCCCGAAAGTCAGATTTTTATGTGGCTTATAAACTTCCAATTCAGAAAAAAGAAAAAAATTATTGAACTTAATTTTTTAACTCAGATATGAAATTTCTGAGCTTTTAGCTTTGTTTCATGTATTCCTTATGCAATCCTTACAGCTTCTATCACTCGTTCCCCTACTGGCTCATGGTGATGAATTTCAACCAGAACTGATCCATTGGGAAGGAGCTGAAGATACCAGTGTTTTACAAGTTTTGTGAAATCTGATAACTAGGCAAATAAGAGCTATATACAATAAGGTGCCCTTCTGAAGAAAGGCTGCTGTATGGTCTCACTACTTATCTATTCCCTTTGGTCTGCCAGATGGACACTCTGGGTAGGGGAAGATCATGGAGATACAGTGGAGGAAGGAGGTGACTGCAGTGTGGGCTGCTAGGTTGTGACCCTCCACTAATAGAGTTGTTTGTATGCATGGTCTTTTCACTGAAATAAATACTAAAATTGAATTGAGTTTGATTATTTTTGTCAACCCTCCATGTTTTAGTTACTACTTATATCTTTTGTGAGCACAGCACTAACACAAACATGTACCAGGGACACACACACACATACTTCAAGATTCAACAGACAGTGCCAATGAGCATACTAAATGTGGAAAACCTAGATCAAAAAATTGGTAGAATCTAGTACTCACTGTCAGTGGTCTTGATTTCACCTCATTTTATTCTTGCAGTAGGAGTATGATTAGCAACTATGGAGCGGGCAAGTTTCATTGATGATTTTAAAGCATCCTATGCTTTGAAAAGTACCGCTGCTTATAATGCTACCCCATATGCCATTCTCTGGTGAGAGGCTCCTTGAACTGAAAAATGCTAGCATCAGTCACATAGTAGATGTTAACTCAAACATCTATTTTTAAATAAAGACTTTGCAATGGAAAATTCCAAGATGAAAAGGAATCTTCTGAAAATATAGCAGACATATGGCTATGAATCCAGTGAAGTGTTTCATTGTTTATTTTTAATAGTAAGACCCACAGAAAGTCTTCTGTCTGTCAGCAGCACTGGCTACATTATGGATGCTCCCATTCTAGCTATGGGAGAGAAGGTGTTCTCCATTGCAATATCAACTAATTAATCTCACTCAGTATTTAAACACTGAACTATAAACCACTGAAGCAACTGCACAATAAATGTTGCTTATTACATTATATAAGAAAATGAGTCTCTGCTTAGTGACCCTGAATGTCTTGTTTACAGCAGAAACCTTGACTACAAAGAAACAGTCATACACGGGCAAATTATCAGTAATACAATTAGTGTCATAAATATAGAAGTAGTCTTCTGGTATTTCTAACAGTCTTTTTTTTATACCAATCTGGAATTCCATTACTGTTTTAGTCATGCTGTACAAAAGCTAAAGCAGTATAATATCTTAGTTCTAATACCGACTTTAATAGCTTGTATTTATAAATTACAAATAAATAATTGTTAAAAAATATTTGGGAAATCAAAGAAGATGGTCACTATTGCCATGTGCTCAATTAGCTTGTTAATACAAGTGCTGAAAGAGTCTAATTCCCGAAGCTAATGGGAATGGAAAAATGTTTGACAATTCCATGCAAGTGCTCAACACAATGCAGAAGTCCAGCCAGACAGAATAAAACATACAACAAGTGTTAACATCCCGATTCACTCTAAATGCTGCCATGGGCTTGAATCTCTCTTTCCAGCAAAGCATGTGTGGTGCAGCACTGGCTATGTACTTCACTGAACCTGTGTACAAATCACTAATCACAGCCCTTCATTGGTTGTGGGGAGTGCTCATTCATCCTTCATTGAAACCATTTGGTTCTTCTTGCACACATAGTCTTGTATCTCATTATCCTTCCCTTCCCTTTACCGCTGATGGTCGCTCATTAATGCTTGTTACTATTGTGCCACAGAGAAAATTATTAACGATCTCCCCATTTTTGCTCCCCTCCCCATGCACAGCTAAGCTTGCTGATATGAAGGTATGCTTTAAATGCTCGATTCCCTCCAAATTCCCCCCAAATATCTATCTTAGTACAAACACAAACACAACAAAAGCAAATGGCATGAAAAGAGACCTTCTGACAAAGAATTAGACCACTGTGCTCTGATGGCTATCCCTTGGTGACGTTCACTGTCAATATACAGAGTGACTATTTAAACATTTTGAGACCTTAGTTCACCAGGGAATCCCAGCAATTTGAGCTCTGTAATAGTGCCTTGAACCAAAACCTCTTTTCTTTCCATGAAGAGGAAACTGGCCTCAACACTAGGACAAACCGGGCTGTCAACTCATAGTGTTTCTCTTTTGATGATTCTCAGAGCTGGAGGTCTGATCTGCCTCTGCAAAACTCTCTCCTTCCTTACTCTAAATTCTAAGAGCTTGTGACATTAAACCAGAAAGATTGTGCATGAAAAAAAAAAATCCTATGTTTTTCTGCTCTATTAGAATCTCTGGATCACACATAGAGTATGACCCTGGATTTCTGTGGATGTTAGCTGGGTAAAAGAGAAGAATAAAACTACAGTGAAGTCTCATATTACTTGCATTATTTTATATTTTGTGCATGACAATAGATGGTGGAGAATGAAAATTAGCAGTAGATTTTTCTTTAAGGTGAAGTAGTTTAAGGTAATAATCTCTTCTGCTTAGAAGCAAACAAAATCGCCCCCACCAGTCTAAGCTGAAAAAACGGACCACACAAGGTTCTAGAAACAGAAAGTCATTCAATAAGTTTCATCCTGGGAACACTGTGCATTGTCCTCGCTAGCAGGAGACTTGAAGAAGGGCCAGCAAAAGAAGCAAGTAAATTTTTATCTAACTTCAAAAGAATTCAGTTCCACTCAATATATTATTAAGTGAGAAATTATGTAGGTTAAAAATTTAACTTTGGCCTTTGGAAGCTATCTAGTACTAGAGGACTATAAGGTAACAGACAATGATATAATAAAATGCAGTTGCTACACATTGAAGTTAGAAAACATATTTAGTTCCTAGGAAGTTGAGAGCCTTTATATGCTTACAAATATTACACAGTTTTTCAATTACACTTTACTGAACTGTAACACAAAACCTGAAAGTTAGTCTTGCAGGTTAAAGTGTGAGGCTTGAAATTTGATTCTGAACTATAATAGCTATTAAAATCAGTATGATTTAATTATTCAAGTTAGAAGGAAGAACCACTTATTTCTGACAATATTTTTGTTATTTGTACATGTAAGTGTAAATGTACAAATATGAAAATGTACAAATGAAAAAATATTATTGCATTATAAATATATGAATTACTTTAAACAGTATAGCTCAGTTCTAGTATCTCCTATTTCTTTCTTAGAGAGATTCCCATTTATATAGAAGACAAAGGATTTCATACTTATATGAAGCCCAGCCTAGTCACCTTAAAAAAAATTTGTACCTGAAAATTACAAGATCTAGAAGTTGTCATGAGAAAGAAATACTCAGGTCAAGAAATACTCTTCAGTCAAGCTTAATTTTCAGAGACATAATTTAAAAAATAAACTGGGAACTCTCTCATCCTTTTGAACAGTAAAAATCATGAGAATTCAAAGAAAGCTTCAGAAAAGAGAACAACGTCAGTATTATCTCTCCAGTTCATATTATGAACAGAAATTAATATTGTTCCAATGAGCACCTTTGCACTGGGGCTTTGACAGTTGATTAAAAAAAATCATATTGAAGTATGGATTTTGATGATCCACAGTCCAGCCGATAAATTACAACTGCAGCCATCTATAAATTCGCAAGTGCTTAGCCATGCAAGCTTTGAAGCGGATATAATAAGGAAGATGAATAACGCATGAGAACTTAGTCCAAGATTCTTTAGAAATGTGACAATCTGTAATAATCTGGAGTTAAAATTTCCAGAAAGGCTAATCCGATTCATATGTGAATATATATGCCGTGGAATTCGTAATTTCTGGTACTGCTATGAGTATGTAATTGACTGTTCAGTGCTTTAGGCCTGAGAAATGTGGTAACAGACCTAACAGACAACACCAGTGATGTTTTGAAATGTGGCATGTGGCAGAATTCAACCACAAAAGCAAGAAACACCCTTTTGAAAATGCCAATTAAGGACCCGATTTCCAACGTGATGCGGACTGATATTGCCACACCGCTGCCTGTGGAGCTGTGGAGATTTGTAGTCGCTAGGATCTAGCCCTTCATATATTGCTAACATCTACTGAGGAAGAGACCCAGACGAGCACACTGCTAGAACACTGATCGTTAACACCTGATGGCATACAGCTAGGCATGCAGGAGGTATGCGAGTAATAAGATTACTTTTTTAAATTTGTTTGCAGTGCTGCAGCATATATAGTACACAAGATGAATCTACTATGTCTTCTAGTACAACATGCAGAAGGCCCTCAAAATCCGAGAACGAGGAACCACCATGCTTCCAAGTGCATGACAATGTCTCCTTTGCCAGACAACGATCTATGTTGATAGCATCTTGCACAATGAGCATAATATATATTTTTATACAGAATACCAGCAGTGAGAGCTATAAAAATCAAGAACAACCAATTTGGCCTAGTGTACCCAAACAGATCCCTCTCACGCTAAGCTACAGTACTGCATATTTGACTGCAAATTTATATAGCACAATCCTTTCCTTGTATAATGTGAGCTTGCCCTTACACAGATTTGTATAAAGAACACAGGATCAAACATACACAACATATACATTTTAGCAAAGGGAGAAGCTTCCTATTAACATGTACCTGTTGCCTCAACAGGCAGGAAACCCAATATTCTTCCTCTAAGTGTGATAATGATTTGATAGCAGCAGAGTGGAAGGCAGGAGATAAACTAATCTGCAAAAGGGTCATTTGCATTTCCAAAGTACGTGCATATTAAAGTGCGTGCATGCACACTCAGAGAATTAAAACAAAATCACAGACTCCTAAATTGGTTAAGAATCGATAGTGTTGTGCATGCATGTGTGTGCATGTGTGGAATAAGATCTGAACGAAACTGTAAGGAAACCCTGAGGGAAGGATGGATGATAAAAATCTAGTGTACTATGAGTACAGAAGATTGCCTCTGACAAATGCAACTTTAGTTGTAAAGTATGCATATGAGTGAGGTAAAGGGTCAGCATCTATAACAGGTGACGTGTAAATGGGAGAAAGAATTTGGGAGTTAAATACAGATGAAAAAAATTTTCATTCCTATCACCTATGTTGTTTCACACTTAACTGTCATCTATTTTGTATTCTATGACTAAATATTTTACTTTCATTTAGCTTCAACCCTAATCTGACTTTAATTAGAAGTCATTTCCAGGTACAGCATACTCACCTACCCAATACATTCTTCATAAAATCACAGAATAATTGAGGTTGGAGGACACCTTTGGAGACTGTTCAGTCCAACCCTCCTGCTCACTGCAGGGTCAATGACAGCAGGTTGCTCAGGGCCCTATCCAGTTGGGTTTTGGATATCCCCCAGTATTGAGACTGCACAGCATCTCTGAGCCATCTGTTCCAGTGTTCAATAAATTATGCTGAAAAAAGGTTAAGTAGGATTTCCCTTATTTCATTTTGTGTTCCATTGCCTCTCATTCTTTCACTGAAAAGAGTCTGTTTCTGTCTTCTTTACTGTCTTTCATCAGGCATTTATGAACATGGGTAAGATTCTCCTGAGCCTTCTCTTCTCCAGGCTGAACAGTCTCAGCTCTCTCGGCCCCACCTTGTATGACAGATGGTCCAACCCCTTCATCATCTTCATGGTCCTTTGCTGGACTTGCTCCAGTAGCTCCATGTCTCTTGTACTGGGGAGCCCGGAGCTGGACTCAGCACTCCAGGTATGTCTCGCTAGAGTTGAGTCGAGGGCAAGAATCATGTTCCTCAGCCTGCTGGCAACACTCTTCCTAATGCAGCCCAGGATGGTATTGTCCTTCTTTGCTGCAAGGACACGTTGCTGGCTCAGGTTCAACTTGGTGTCAACAAGGATCCTAGGGTTTTTCCTGCAAAGCTGCTTTCCAGCTGCAAAGCTGCTTTCCAGTTGTGAGCTCCCGATGTGTAATAGTACATGGGGCTATTCCTCCCCAGATGCAGGATTTTGCATTTCCCTTGTTGAACTTCATGAGGTTCCTATTGGCCCATTTCTCCATCCTGTCGAGGTCCCTCTGAATAGTGTCACATCCACCTAGACTATCAACCATTCCTACCTGCAGAGCTGCTGAGGGTACACTGTGTCCTATCATCCCAGTCACTAACGAAGATGTTAAACAGTACTGCCACAATATTGATCTGAGGCATATAACACTGATGACTTGCCTCCAGCTGGACTTTGTGTCACAGATCACAACCCTATGAGCCTGGCACTCAGCCAGTTTTCAATCTGCCTCACTGTTCACTTACCTAGGCTGTACTTCCTCAGTTTGTCTATGAGGATGTTTTGGAAGAGAGTCTTGAAAGCCTTACTAAAGACAAGATAGAGAACGTCTCCTGTTCTCCTCATTCACCAAGCCAGTCAACTAATGAAAGAAGGCTATCAGGCTGTCCAGGCATGACTTACCCTTTGTAAATTTATCCTGACTATTCACAATCATCCTCTTGTTCTGTATGTTTGTAAATCGTTTCCAGAATTATTTGCTCCATCACCTTCCCAGGGGTTGAGTTGAGGCTAACAGGCCTATAGTTCCCCAGATCTCCCATGCCCTTCTTGAAGACAGTAGTAACAATTTCTTTCTCCCAGTCTTCAAGAACATTGTCTGGTTGCCATGATGTTCCAAAGATTATTCAATGACCATGCAATGACACTGATCAGCACCAGCTCATTTAGTACTCATGGGTGCATCTTGTCAAGTGCTAACAACTGGTCCATGTCCAGTTTGTTTAAATGTTCCCTTATCTGATCATCCTTTTCTGACTCATTGCTCCAGACTTTCCCTCTGGTCATCAATGCACTCCAGAAACCTCCTGGATTGCTTGTGCCCACTCATCCAGCAGATATCAGGATGAGTCAATCTCCCCAAGCAAACCAGACCCTGTGAGTTTCATCTACTTCCTTCCTGATCAAGGTCCATAGCAGACACCCACAACAACATGACATTGGTTGGCCCTCTAATCCTGACCCATAAACTCTCAGCTGGTTCATCACTCATCTCTGGCAGATCTCCCTGCTCTCTCACATAAAGGGCGACATCCCTTTCTTGCCGTGCTTCCATGGATTGCATGCTCTAGTCATGTGATCTATCCGACCATATCGCTGTGATCCTGATAAGATCACAGCCCCACAGCTGCATAACATTCCTCTAATTCCTCATTTGTTCCCCATGCATTAGTGCACAAGCCATTCAGAGAGCCACCCAGCTGTATTGATCTCTCTGAATAGGTGTAAGAACATCCTGCAGATGCTCTCCTCTCAAGCACCTCCTTATTGGTGTGCATACACTTGGGGTGGGCTCCTTCCTGCCTTGTTTTGTTGATTATGAGGTCCTGCCTGTCTACATCACCCTGTACCCTTTGCTTGCCAACTCATCCACCACTTTCTCACTGGATCACATGTTGTCATTTTGCTCCCCATTGTTCAAGACTGAAAGCTCGAGTGTACTAGGGATAAAGTTCTAGTGTACTGAAAGAATAACAGCTACATGCAAATTGTTGTGCTGTTCTGGAAACTGGGAATAAACAGGTTTGTCAGAGAGAACCAAAGAAGTTCTTTTCCTTCAGTAATGTACTGAGAACATACCTGAATCACAAGAAGCATACGTAGGTTTGAGATACAAGCCATTCAGTGTCATGGTATAATATGAGAAAGAAATTGGGACTGGTCTAAGTCCACTGTTACAACCTATTATATTATCCTCTTTCTTTCATAGGCCTATTTAAAATATTTTAATTAAACTTAAGCATTCAATTAAGCAATGCATGAAAATCAGATGAAAATATGGCACATACATAATTATATCATTGTATACCACACATTTATGAAGATACTAAATATAATTCTTACTAAAGATGTGACAACACTAAATACAGTTCTTAGTAAAGATGTGATTTTCAAATTTAAAATGAGGAATAACTGTAATATTCCTAATGCAGGAACAATTTGTTGGAAATCCAGATACACAGAGAGAAATTCACCTTAAAAGTAGTTATCTATTCTTTCATATACTTGGTAGATTTTGTTCAGACAGATTTAAGTGAAACATCTTATGGTAGCCAACTTGCTAAATCCTCCAGAACAGAAACCTCCAGCTCACCTCTACTGTGCATGACAGTTCCTTCTTTGACTTCATCAAGAAGTCCAGGTATCTTTGGTATCTTTGTATAAACAGGCCTCTAATAAAAAATGATCCAGTGACATCATTGGGCATGTTTTTCAATGAACTGAGCAAATGTCCTTCTTTGGCTGATCAAGCCCATATGGTGCTGATTAATCACCATGTATTTAACATAGATCCTTATTTATCAATCATTTGCATTAAACCATGAAGAATTTCCTTCTGCTTCATTTAGGATGTGAGAAATGTTCCTGAATCATATACAGTAACATCTGTAGCACACACAGGCCCAAAACACTGCTTGACTGTATTATGAATGCATAAAGACTGTGACTGATGAAAGCAAACCTCCATAAAGAACGACTGGTAATCTGACTTCAGTCATGAAATATACACAAACTCCAAATGCTATGGCAAGCCAAATTCACAAGTCTGATTCTGATTCAAGTCAAAAGTCCCAGAACACTTCGTTCCCAAAATTCAGGGAACATTTTGTTCCCAGAAAAAAAATTCCTGATATTTTCCTGCACTTCCACTAGAGAGCATGGCAGTCAACCAGACTTCCCAAGATAGCAACATGAAAGATGTTTGGAATAATTTCATATGCAGACTAGTTTATTCACGCACAGCCATTTGTTATAATATCCACCTGAAAATGCTAAACAAATCAGAAATGAAGAAGCTATTTTATATACTTATATTCATAACTTGCATCAATCATAATTCCCTCTTGCAGCCTATTGGAAGTGTTAATCAACAAAATCTCCAGACTGGAGATTAACTAACGGTATTTTCTATGCATGCTATGTGACAGCTTTCTGACATGTAATTCAATTACAAATATACTGTAGGAATGAAATTCGTCTTCTGCCTTAAAAGGTTTAGACACAGTCTTGTCATTGATTAAAGGAAAGGGAAGATTTGCTTTCATTCTCCCTATGTGACTAACTTCTTCAGCATGCTCAAGTTTCCTATTACTACAAAACTTTAAATTTGGGAGTTTTGACCTGAAGAACAGCTTGTCTGTTATCTAGCTATTCAAACAACATGAACAGTATTTCTGTGTTGTTCTGCATCAACTGGTTTTACCCTTGCTATTGAGATGTTTTATTCTATAAAAGACGTAATTATGAAAAGTACAATTTAATTTGAATACAATGTAACTGGAGTTATTAAAATTAAAAATTGGTGAAAAAGACCATGAATTGTTACACATTTACAGTTAATACACATACACCTGAAAGCGACAAGAGAGAGATATGCTTCGAGGTTTTAAAATCTTTACTGCTTGAATAAAGAAATAACTATTTATAAACATAGGGTAATAGAATGCATTATCTGAAATGATAGAATCTCAAACCTTCAAAAGTGAGATAGAAGAGAGATTGGTTGATTCTGCCTGGAGTGACAGGGAAAAGGCATTAGCTAGCTTTTTTAAGGATCTTTCCTCTATTAGGATGTGGGAGGAAAAGTCAGGAAGCTGTTTGTGCTGGCAGAACTGGTGGTGAAGTTAGTGGATATAAACTACACTCTCTATGACCTGAAACCTCTGACCTTCTGACATTTAAAAGTAATGTTATTTTGTACAAAATTACAACAAAATTTTGCTTTCTTAATGATAGCCCTAAAGAGGACGATATCTTATATTTTCATATGTCTAGGAGCTTATTTTATAACCCTTTTCACAGATGCATTAATATGAGGAATGATTGGGTTGTAGTGACTAACAATATTAACTAAAACTACTGCTGTGTTAAGCTGGCACACTTCATGTTTGGAAATTTGACACCACAACTCTTAATATGAATAACTAACCAGTGGTTTTTAGCTCATGTGTAAATGTTAGAGGAACACAGTTTCACTTCAACTTACTAATCTGAACTCTGGAGTACTCTCCAGTCACATTTCTGCATTTAATTTAATTAACTCAGCTTGCTGCTCAATGGACCTAGGATTCATTATCCTCTACTCAATGGAGAAAGAGACAGACACCTTTTCCAAAGGTGATGCAGACCAGGAATCTTGCTTGTGTATTCTGAATTTATGTATTCTTCTTCTGGATACAAAAGGCACCTAAAGATACTAGTTGAATGACTGACTTAGTTTAGTGAGGTGGCTAAAACTGGGCCATCTCCTTTAAGTTTCTGTATGCTTACTAGATTCTTCACTGCTCTCATCTCCAGAAGGTATCTGGAGAGCAAAAGCAGGTGCATAAAAAAGGCAGTTCAATGAACTTTCTCTCTAAATACTAACATTACACTCACACTCTTGCCATGGCCACTGGGATGACACGCTTCCAAATGAAGATGATCGTGGATATGTGATTTCAGTAAGACAGAATACAGGAAATTAAAAAATGCTCTTTTCCTTGCCCCTCCTGCTCGACCATCCCTTCCCATCCCATCCCATCCCATCCCACTTAATATATGTTAACATGAGGTTCCTTGGAGGCAAAAATAAAATTTAAACTTCAAATTACTAATCAAACTTGAACTTCAATTTTCTAATCCCTTGAACTTAAAGAAACACTAATTATACTAGTAATTAAGAGAAAGAATCCATTCAACTTAATTTTAGATGTCTAAAACTAAAACAACCAATCTAAACAAGTCATCTAGGGCTCCTTCAATAATTAATGCTAGAAAAGGACAATTCACCTGTCTTTGACATCTATCTGGATGAGGTGAACCATCTGAGATAATAGGTGTTTTCTTCTTTTTAATGGTGACTTAGGGAAGTTAGACAAATAATTTAACAAAAAACTATTTTTACATGAATTCTGCTGTAAACACATAGTTTTTAAGGCTAAAGTTAAACAGCACAAATCTCACTCTGAAAAAATAGTTCATAATACGATCAACCCTTTCCCCCAGTTAACTCTTCATTTCTATGTAATAAGCAAGCTACACAAGGAATTGACTAAAGACATCTCCCACTTATTTTAACAGGTCTTTCAGGGGACCAAAACCACTGCCATCTTAGAAGAAAAATATTGGAAGTTATGAGTAATTTATGAATCTATTAATTTTTTCCTCATATTTCTACCAAATGAGCTGCACTGTATAACTATAAATTTTGTTAACTGTAGAAGTACTACCTGAAGTACTGAGCGAAGCTGAAGTGGAGCTCCCATTGCAGACACTTGGTTTTGTACACTAAATTGGCTAATCCTGTACCCAAGGTGCTCTGATCCTTGTTAGAATGCAAGAGGTTCAATGAGAGCAAGGTTTTGACCCTAGGTTTTCCCCTTTCCAGCCTCACATGAGGTTAGTGATTCTCCTAGTTCTGATATTTGTGACCAGACATTCTGAACCCAAGGAACATTTCTGATAAAATCTGTTCAACACAGAGATATTTATGGGAAAATATCCTATTTTGTTCAACCTGACAAAGACACTGTGACAGGGCCTAGTTGAGAAAATTCAATGTTGAGAAAATACAGGCAATTTGGTATGACGAAAGCCCTCTGTAAGAGACAAGCACTGAAAAGCTAGGACGTAATGAAATGCAGCATTTAAACACATGAACTGAAATAACTTTAAACACTTGAATAACTTCAAACACATTTCCAGTTCCACCGCAGTGTTCTGCTGGATTGTGGATTACTGCAACTGTCAGGTTATAAATTCACCGATCAGAAACATGACTTTGAATACCCTTGTGAACTTCCCTTAACAAAAACATGAGGTGGAGCTCGTTCACACATAGAGGCCAGTTTCTGACTTTCCCTAACACACTTTTCCGTTCCATGAACAGATCAAAAAGCCTGCAGCACTTCTCTGATAGTGAGTCTGCCTGGAAATGTTCTGAAGTACTAAATTATGCCATCCAGACTTTTATCAGTCTGATATCTTCTACAGGGATATTTTTTATAGTTCCTAATTCTTCTCATGTGTTGTAACATTCAAAGTCAAATTTTTAAGAGTTCATCAGAGATTACCAAGCCATTATAGCTGTGCGTGTCATCAAGTTAAATGGAGACCGGAACCAATTTGTGTATCTATAAAAGCACTAAACAGAGAACAAATTACCAAGGATGAAAGAGATATCTGATTATTGATAATGCAAGTGAATTAAACTACACTTGAACCAGAGATATCAAAATTACTACACAAATACTTGTTTCAAAATTAGTAATTTATCATATGCAGGAAAACAGTAAAATAAAGGCAGGAAGGTAGGGAAATAAATGTGCAGATTGAAAGAAGGAAAAACAGAGCTTTTATGAAAGAAAATTCTTTAGATGAAAGATCCAGTAATGTTTCTGCTGTAATATCTTATTGGCATATAGATTAAACTAGTTCATAGCCATCAATGAGATGAAAGTGCGTGCTCAAGTTCCACTTGCCACAAATACATTAATCTGTCATCTCTTCATGGGAAGTTTGCTTTCTGTTTTAGATGTACAGCTGCAAAAATGCTGTCATCTTAGCCTAGCAATGGAAGAGTTTATATGTGCATAGACAATTTTCATAAATTCTTATGTTGCAGTCTTCTAATTTTAATAATTTCTGGTTGTATTTTGGCCTAAATGAAAGAGGGGGTGTCATACAATTGAAGCTGCACTGAGAACTCACCTGATTCTGCCCCGAGGGCGTTCAGATTGCTCTGACATAAAACTTGTGCTGCTGAGGCGTGAGGCACTGCTGGTTCGGGAAATGGCTGACACATCACTGACATCACTATCTGATGATTTGGCAGAGACGTTATCACAACTTCTGTACTGATCTGTTTGTATATTATACTAGAGATCAAGAAAAGAAAGGGTGAGGAATCTCATCAAAACATAATGCATATATTGAGACAACAAATGACCTAAGCATGACAATTGTCTCTAATGGCTTTTAGATCTAAGAAAGTTGTATGAAATTCAGAGAAATGCCTATATTAAATAATGTCTTTATGTCCAGTGAGGAAATCAAACATGGTATTTATGGACTAAATAAGACACTTGAAATAAATTACAGCATTGGAATTCAAATAGGCTGCTGGTTCTTCAGTATGCTGGAACTATAATAATGAAGTATTTATGCAGTGGACAGACATCTTCTCAAGCACATGCATACCAGCTGTTTGGCTACAGATTTTTTTTTAATTTTTAAAATATTAAAAAATATGCTATGAAATACTTGTACAGGGTTAGATCAGAACAGGAGAACTGTGTATGACTCTGAATCAAATGTAATGCTACGTGAAGCTGGCATTGGGGATTGATTTCAATACCTACAGTACTATCAGAAAAGGAAAAAAATACATTTTCTACCACGAAGTATCTCTTTGTATCATGATATGAAAAAACTAGTCAGGCAGAAAGATAACTCGGCAAAAATAGTATTTGTTTTCAGGCAGATCAGTGCCTTAATCTAGTTGCTTTTACATGCACACGTGTGTGAGGACTAGCAGAAGACCCAGCAGCGGAAATATGTGGACAGGGTAGAAATTATTACCCTTTTACTAACACCAGAAGCTTTGGTTAAAACCAACTGCGACACCACACTGCCTATTACATAATGCTTGTATTACTTACATCATCAGCCAGACATATATAAAGGGAACTGAGGTTGTTTAGCCTGGAGAAAAGAAGGCTCGGGGAGACCTTATCACTCTCTACAACTACCTCAAAGGAGGTTGTAACGAGGTGGGCATCAGTCTCTTCTCCCAAGTAACAAGTGATAGGACAAGGGGAAACTGCCTCAAGTTGCGCCAGGGGAGGTTTAGATTGTATATTAAGAAAAATTTCTTCACTGAAAGGGTTGTCAAGCATTGGAACAGGCTGCCCAGGGAAGTGGTTAGTCACCATCCCTCGAGGTATTTAGAAGACATGTAGATGTGGCACTTACGGACATGGTTTAGTGGTGGATTTGGCAGTGTAGGTTAACAGCTGGACTTGATGATCTTGGAGGTCTTTTCCAACCTAAATGATTCTATGATTCTATGAAAAGGAAGCTTCAATCCTAGCCATGTCACACTTACCTAAATCCTCAGTCACAGAGATATGAGGATCAAATCATTGTCAGGTTCACAAAACTAAAACCCACTGTCATTAGAGAGCAAGGTACACTTGCCTGCAAAGTGACTAAACCAGTGGTATACTTCCCAGGGCATGTTATGGGAAAACTACTAACACATGGGAACACGAGGCAGTTTTTGAGAAGGCACTCTAGGGAATTCATTTTCCAGATCTGTGCCCTGTAAAATTGCAAGTCATAAAAGTTTATTTATGAATTATACACAAAGCTGTGACAGTCTGTGAAATATCCCCAGCTCAACTAGGCACTGGGTTGCAGGCTGAGTCAGTTGGCAAATGCCGTGATTTAACTTTAAAAGCCTGGCAAACACAAACTCGGGTTTATACAGATGAATGTATCAAGCTTCCTGTCCTCAAGCCAAGTTTATCTTCTATTGCTCCAGTGCCTTCCCGTAACTATGTCTGAGGTCTACACAGCACACTTGGAAACCTCTTGGTAAAACATCTAAGGTAAGATGAGGAAGTTAATGGGAGTAGAGAAAGGGAGGGAATGAAGAAGATACTAAGCACTGACTGTAAATATAGAAATCTGTAGGAGAAATGCAGGTTATACAAATTTAGTGTCTCAGCATGTTTCAGGATTACTCACAGCTCCTGGACAGCCTACGCAAAGATTAAAAACACAAACCAATTTATGAATAAAAACCTGGGAGTTTGACTTGAGGAGCGTGCATTGAGGAAACTCTTAGCAATACCCTGTGAGGAGCTTGCATTGGCTGACTGAATAAAAACATCTGTGGGAGAGGAAGATTTGGTTTACTAAAGGTAAATTTTCAGCTTCAAATACTAAACGAAACTCTGCAGATGATTTCAGAATAGCTTGGAGCGTGATGACTTTGAGCTCAAATAACATGTCTAACAGGCATTGACATGGAAACAGATGCAGCAGAACTGTGATTTAATAAAGCTGGTAACACAGAGGACTCAAGAACTCCAATATTTAAAAATATTTTCAACTCCAGCAAGGATTTATTTGGAGGTTCTTTTTCCAAGCGACTTTGTGTGATTTATCTGAATATAAATGACCAATGGAGTTAAGGCAAGACTATGCTGATACGTTTATTCAAATTATCTTTTGGAAATGGCTTGTAGAGTCTGTTAAATAATTTTGCTCCTTGCCTTCTTTGAGATTGCAAAATAAACCTCTCTGAAACAGAAATACAAAGCACACTAATTCTTATCAACTCTATTTTATAATAATGGAACATTTAAATTTCTTTAGATGACATTTTTCTTCCACAGAATCACAGAATCGTTAAGGTTGGAAAAGACCTTCAAGATCATGAAGTCCAACCGTTAACCCAACACCACCATGCCCCCTAAACCATGTCCCGAAGTGCCACATCCACACATTTTTTGAATACTTCCAGAGATAGTGACTCCACCACCTCCTTGGGCAGCCTGTTCCAATGCTTGACCACTCTCTCAGTAATGAAATTTTTCCTAATATCCAATCTAAACCTCCCCTGTTGCAACTTGAGGCCATTCCCTCTCGTCCTATTATTAGTTACTTGGGAGAAGAGACCAATGCCCATGTCGCCACAACACCCTTTCAGGTAGTTGTAGAGAGTTCCAAAGTGTAAAAAAAATTCAAAGCAAGAATAAAAGCTATGAAAACTTTTTATTTATGCTAAACATAAATGTTCAGAGGCTGGAAAACTGAATGGTCAATTTTTTCTAGTTTAAGTTAAACTGTCCCACTCCTGAGCCAGACTTGATATTTTACACAAAATTCCCAGAGAATTCCCAATGATTCCTTTAAGCTTTCCTAAAATGACACATCTAAAAATACTAATAGCATCTGAACACATGGAATGTTCTGGTTTTCCACTGAACTAAAGAGAATTGCAATCTGCAAAAGAAATCATGATCCTATTAAATAATAAAATTCCTATTGATTTCAGTGAAATAGGGATCTCACCCTTCCTATATATTTAAATTATATCTAGAAATGATTCATCCACAGATTAAATTTTAAAAATACTTTGTTTAAAATATAACCATGCAGTCTCCCTCAAATA
Organism: Phaethon lepturus; assembly: GCF_000687285.1. Taxonomy (NCBI): domain Eukaryota; kingdom Metazoa; phylum Chordata; class Aves; order Phaethontiformes; family Phaethontidae; genus Phaethon; species Phaethon lepturus. The sequence goes on from NW_010562780.1 coordinate 31,761, forward strand.
CATGGCTTTTTATCCATGGCAACAAGGTGTTTCAGAAATATCTCCATGTTTTAGTTGTATTTGCTGAAGACAGTTTGACTTCCCCACTCTGTCACTATGATGTCTATTTACTTCTCTTCCTCACCAAAAAGTCCACATTCTCTTTGCAACCCTTGGTTTGACAGTACATAAAGCGGATCTGGAATGGTAGAAGAAGATTCATGTTGTCCCTGGGCAAGAAGGGTGATGCCATCTGAGCTTTCCCATGTAGGGAACCATCAAGGAAAAATACAGTGACTTTAGTCCTCCTGCTGGAAGACTTTCTTCTTCTGAAGTGTTGAGGGAGGTATAAACTGCTGGCTTTTGTCTCAAGCCACACCTGAATCCGGCTGTTTAGCATTCAATTAATTACTAAACTGCAGAATAACGCAGTTGAACACAGTGGACTACATATGCCATGTGGGGCAGCTGGAGACCCTCTGTTTCACTCATATTGAATTTGCTCCACCTTTCATGGGCTACCTCTATGGGCTGGGAAAGATGAGGAGGAGGAGAGACAAAGCATCAAGCATGGCTGTCCAGCTTACTGGTTAGGATACTGGGAGAGAAATCAGAAGTCCCAGCTTGTGTATCAGTCACTGTTTAGGGACTCAGCCTCACCAAATGACTGTTAGGTATCAATATAAAACCATTTATTGCCACAGGGTCTTCAGCCCAGGTATCATACCCCATAAGTGGAGGCTATATAGATATCCTCACTCTGTCTTACTCTCTGTAGTCCAGCAGTCTGCAAAAAATGGAATTGCTTTGTAAAGATCAGGCTGGCTTAACAGCCAGTCTTTTGTATGTTGGTAAACAGAGAATTTTACAGTGAGACAGGAGATAAAGAAAAAATTGAATCCATGTTTTACACTTGCCTTGGTATTCTAATCACACAACTGCTACACAAAACATGGAGCTCCCCTTCCTAAATGAGATTTTCATGGCATGGTTGAGCTTTTACCACCCCTTTGTACTTTATGCCAGTGCTGGGGTTCCCAAGAAACTGAAAGCCCTTCCCTTCACAGAAATAGAGATCAGCACAAAAAGAGGTGATGCTGAAAGTTAATGCTGAGTGCTGCAGCATTTAAATTTTACTACTTCTTCTGGATTTAGCTCTTCCTTCCTGCTGCTTCTACTGAATTAACTGTCCTCTAGAGGAGGCATAAAACTTTTCCTGCTTATTCCCTATCTACCGCTTTTCAGTAAAATCTGATAATCAAAAAGCTAACAGATGAATAAAATGAAAGCAAATTTGAAGTTAACATTTTTCCCCTCAAACATAGACAGAAGTAAATAGTACTCTTCCACAAATCAGTGATCATTAGAAGAACATTTTACTGTTGCAATACACATGAACTTATCATTCAGAAGAAAAATGTCCTGGGCTAAGATCCACTTATTTGGTATCTGTATTAAAGTAATGCCTGCAGGTTTCCAGCTAGGCTCATAAGTAACATGATAGAGTCCTGTTCTTCATAACTCTGCATGTATTTGTAATAAATTTCCCTGTTGTGTTATATTTAAATGTTTATTAAAATAATTTTCAAGCTTCAAAATAAAATGGATTTTCAGTGCAATCACTTCTCTTTCAACTCTATGTCTTACAGAGTTAAAGCTTATGTAACATTTCTACTCTGAGGTGCACTCTTTATCACATTAGGAGAGTTGCTGAAGTTTGCAGCAACTTGGATAGCAATTACTGAAGAGTAGGTCTGGTTTTTCAAACATTACTAGCAGCTAGCTTCAAATGCCCAAATGATCCACACTGCCTGCCTCTGCATTCACTTTACCACCTGTGGAGTTGCTGTTTCTTCTACACCAGCAAAAGGAGAAATAACTGGTATGATGAACTGCAGGTATGTTAATGTCAATGGAAAGAGCATAGATGTAAACCGAAAGAGTATACTTCATGAATACTTTCACAGTTCCTCATTGACTAACAATGTTAGCAATTTTACTGATTATAAGGCATATTTTAGAAGTTATTTAATAGTCCATTATAATTATATTATCTTCCGTATTAGTAAGTATTCCTATTTCTAGATTTACCTCCCAAAAGCATTGGGAATACAAGAGTTCAGAGCTTTGAAAATCCCCTCCTTTGACTACAAAAAAAGCCTCAGCTGACTAACCTCTCAAAATATGTGCCTCATTAAGTGCTTAAAATGAGGAAGCTAAATGAGAAAATTAAATGGGGATTAAAATGAGGAAAATAAAATGAGGAAAGAGAAAACCAGACCAGAAACATTAAGGGCTAGATTTATCTAGGGGCTTATGCAAATCTTGAGATCAGAGTTATCTTTTGAGGCACCTCACTCTAACAAGGAACTTTGTCAGGTAATGCTGAATCATGCACAAAGGACCTCAAGTTTTATGACTGCTCACACATGGTTCATCCCAATGCTGCTGAGGTTCATGGTCCCACAGTCAGCATTTTTGTGCATCCAGGCCCCATCTCTGACTCCTACCAGCATCTGTGTCTGTGTCTTAGGAGCAGCTCACATGATGTTCCAGAGACCAGTAAGCAGCAGTGAATCTATATAACTCTTTCTGTAATTGTATCTAACTCAACTACAGTGAACATCACTCAACTCCCTAAAATGAGCAACTCAAACCATGGGAAAACTGCAGTGAAGCCCATGAGTCGAATGAAAGGGCCTCATTGAATTTTGTGAAACCCTACCAGTAGTGGAGTGATTGTCGTATCAGTATGATATACAGTAAATATTTTTTTCTTGTAGGTGGATGAAGGAGGGTCAAAAGAAGATGCTCATCAAATCAATGTCCAAGAGCATTTTCCGTACATAGCCCTAAGTGTCTTGCCCAGCATCATCTAAAACTTAACATAATTAGTCTCCTATCATCCCAAGTCTCCTGCCCAGCGCTTCCTTGTAGACATTAACTATCAAGTTAAATCCAGAGAGTACCACTGAACAAATGCCATGATTACAGGCCCTTTTTATCAGGGCCTGTTGCAATAGGACGAGGGGTAATGGTTTTAAACTAAAAGAGGGTAGATTTTGACTAGATAGAAATTTTTCCCAAGGAGGGTGGTGAAACACTGGCACAGGTTGCCCAGAGAGGTGGTAGATGCCCCATCCCTGGAAACATTCCAGGTCAGGTTGGATGGGGCTTTGCGCAACTTGATCTAGTTGAAGATGTCCCTGCTCATTGTAGGGGGGTTGGACTAGATGACCTCTAAAGGTTCCTTCCAACCCAAACTATTCTATGATTCTACACTTAATGCTAAATGCTTTCCAATCACATACAGTGTTAACTGAGTCGGTAGCGCATCTAAATATAGAGTGATTTCCTTTTAAGTACATACTACAGTGCTCTGACCAGTAACTCTCTTGAATAAACAGACCTTCCAAATAAATGTGTTGCACATTCTCTGGAAAGCCAGAGCAGCTGCAGCATAGTGTTTGTGTTCTGTGTGTGGCATCTGGAACAAAAAACGTACTGTATTTTGAATTAAGAGCCTAATTAAGATAAACTGTCATTTTTGTCTATGCAAATCCAGAATTATGCTACCAAAGTGTTATGATTCTCTCAAACACTGAAACAGCACAAATAGATGGATACTAGCCACTACAGCCTTACCGATATACAAGAAAGAAGGCAGACAGATGCTTAAAGCTCTTCTTTAAACCCTTTGGCCAAATCCACAGAGGGTTTGGGTTGTTTTTTTGTTTTTTGTTTTTTGTTTTAATTTAACTATGTCACATAAATTGTGGAGTCTTTCCATTGGAACTGAAGGAAATAAGGATGTGAGCTCTGTGAGGGTCTGAAAACAATTAAGAGTGGAACAGCCATCAAGACCTATACAAACATTGTAGAGCAGAGAGTCACCTACTCAAAATCCATTAATGGATATATAACACACAGGTTTTTTAAAAATGTTTACACACTAACTTGCATGGTGCATGCTTGAAAAACTAGTTCTTGCTTACTGAGACTAGAAGATTGAGAAACTGAGTGGGAAGAAATGCACCAGAAATGGATTAGAAACTGCAAAGGCCATGTTACAATACCTCTGAAAAAGAGGCTGGTTTCAATATAAGAGAAAACATATTTAGATTTAAGGAATTAATTTTGCATGCACTTAATTAACTATCGCAAAGGAGATCTTGTCCATACTGAAAGATAATTTTTGAAAGGTTTAGAGAATCTTATGTGTAATAAAACACACATATTTGCAAATGATAAAATAAAGGAAGAATCAAATCCATGTTAGCTGATTGCTCTGAAAAGCAGAAGGGAATATTTTCTCAATGTGCAGCACAGCATAATTTCTCTAATAAATATAAATACTTATTTTCTGAAGCAATGGGCAAACACTGCTACCTGGGAAAGAAAGAAGCATTTCTGTTAGAGGGACAAACTGCTTGCAACTGCTGTTTCTTTAATAGCTATTTAATATTTTTTTCTCACTATTCCAAAATAGCTATTAGACCATGGAACATTTTTTCTTTTTTATTTAAATTAAGTCTTCCTCCTGCAGCTTTCAGAGACTTTTCACAGATTTTGGCAGCAGAAATTAGGTATAGTCTGGAGTTCTTAGAAGTTTCAGTCATCAGTTTTACTGCATCACCTGATATGACTTACTACATTTTCATTACAGCTGTCTAAATCTTCACCTGTCTGTTTATTTTCTTGACTCTTTCAGCATCTTCTGAGGGTAAAGAAAGACAGTAGCACAAGGTAGAAAGACAGTAGCACAAGGTTTGCTTTAGTAACATTTTTAAGGTGATGACTGTCACCATAATGATATGAAGCAAACAGCTACATCACTCAATATAGTACAGAGTATTAGGATGTGCTAATATAATTTGTTCTCAGCATTAAAAAATTATTATAGGTTGGACAATCCTATCTAGGACTATAATCATGTAGAAAATACATGAAAAGTTAAAGATTTTTTTATTTAAAGTCCAATACAAGTCATTAATTCTCCTTACTACTGTTTCAGCATGGAAAGGAGACAATGTCTTTCGGAACACTAGGTACCTGAAAGATATTTTTCCTGTAACAAAGGACAGAGATTTTGCTTCCTTAAAGTTGTGATCATACCTTTTTTAAAAATTCTGAATAAACAATACTTCAGAAGAGTCCTTTCCATCTAGTACTTATCATGCTGTGATTACAATTTTGATTTCACTTCCATGTGTATTTAAAACCTAAAGATGATACTAGAAACTCTAGGTACTAGAGGATAAGGGAAATAGGTAACATTGCAGATAGATGTTTTCCAACAACTATTTCACCATACATGGGATTTATATTAGCAGAATAAGAAAAATATATTGAAGAGCAATAATAGTGTTTATGATAAATATTAAAGAGAGTCAGAATAAAAAATGTTTCATAATGAAAAAAGATGAATCAATCTGTAAACACAGTTAATCCAAATCAGAAAACTAGCCTTTGAGTATAAACATATATGTTTGGTCATCCTGTCCAGATTGTACATTGGAAGGTACAATTTCTCTCATTCAATCTTTATCAAATACATTTTTACTATTTTTTTAACATGTTAACTGGCTGGAAGTACCACAGAGACACACTGCATCTCACCCTCTTTAGAAGGTAACGGCAAACCCAGTATCAAATGAGCTGTTCTACTTTTTATACAAATTCTGGCTTCTGACAGATGATCTCATTGGAAATTTCCATTCCAATTGTTGTGTTGTTTTTTTTTTTTTAAATAGTACTGATATCCCACAATTTGGCAGTTGAGGACCTAAAGCCTTGTTTCTCTTGTTTCTCTTCCCTTTGAGAACTACTTCATTTAAGTTCTATGTTCACAGCGAGGTGGTCTCAAAAAAGAAACAGCTTTACTAAAGTCTCCACATTTAACAAGATCTTGAACAAATCTTTCAAATCTGTTACATACCACAAGTTAGATGCCCAATTGCGTGTTTACCCATTCCTAAGTAAATTTCTGGTTCTGTTTCTGCTGAGTACCTACCTCACTTACCCGCTATTTTAACCTGTGCCTCCAGGATGCCCCCAAACATCAATTCTGCAAACCACCGGGAAGTGACCCTGGAGGCGCAAGGACAGAAAGTCCAGTGCCTGTGCTGCAGCAATAAACACCAGGAGCGTTCTGATGTCTGCAGCTGTTGAGAGCTTGGGAATGTTTATTGTTTTCTGTATGGCATCGGTTCACAAATGAAAAGTTCATCTCAAAAAGTAGAAATAAAAATACAAGCGTTTAGTTCTTAGTGATGTGAAGAAAGTCTTTGAAATGTGGCTCTAGAGGCACGAAAGTCTAAATTAATAAAAGATGTGATCTTCTTCCAACTACAGTTATTCCGAGACCTTATTTTTAACGCACACAGCTGCTCTGTGTGTCCGAATCGTTCACAGTGGACTTTCACATCCATACCGCCATCCTGTGGTCACTCGCTGAAAGCACGTAACTCTCAACGGCACCGGGAGGAGAGAACTGCGGCAAAGCTTCCCACCCAGCTGAGTTACCGCTCGTTTTCTGCCAGCCCTTTACTTTGCCGACACCACCACAGTGCTGTACCTCTAAAAGGAAAGCCAGAATCTAAACTCTCCCCCTCCTGACTTCTGCAAATGTTCCCCCTCTGTTAGGTGTCACAAGCCTTCAGCAGAAAGTTCAGCTCCAGCCCCTCACAGCTTGATTTGTAAGTGGCAGTGCAGATGTGCGAGACGTTGTCAGCAGTTTGCTCAGAAGCCTATACAGTTTTAATCTTACAAAGTTGTCATTTTAGCATGAACGAGAACAAAAAAAAGGTCCCTCTATATAACTGCATTAATGTAATTTCATGTACCCTTAATTACCAGAGGAAACCTTTACGTTTCTATTAGAAAAGGAGATCAAAGTAATCAGTGTGTGTTTCAAGAAAGGAAATACTTTACCTGGGACATTATTAGGATGCAAAAAAATTATATAAATATGAGAACAGCTGCATGGGACTGGATCTAATTCCGCCTAGCTCTCTACATGTCAGACAACAGCAGGGGCCTAGAGAAGAACAGGAGAGTAGGGCCAACATACAATGATGCTTCCACGGCCTGCTTTTCCGGCCTTCAGGGATTGGCAGGCCAGGAGCTTCCTAAGCTAGAGGTGACATGGCTTTGTTTAATAGCTGTTGAAGGATTTTTCTTCCCTGAGTTAGTTTTGAAGTGGCCTGCTTTTTGTAGATTCATTTTAGGTGACATCAAAGACTAAGTCTAATGCACATCAGATGGGGGTAAAAATGATGTTAAAAAGCTGTTACTTGAAGACATTTCTGTCAGGTTTTATAACACAGTGTTCTTGAAGGTAATGCAATATTTTAAATAATATTAATGGTTTACGCCTTCAATTTTCAAGCCAAAGTATCATTTCAATACTACTGACTTTACCTTGGTATATTGCTCACGCTCATGTTCTTGGCTAGAACCAGACCCTGATGTCTGATTATAACGGTGCACTTTCATTTTCATCTGTCTCGTTCGCTCCTCCACTACTAAGCTTGCTGCAAAAACACACAATGAAAATTAATTAAAAATAGTGAAAACCTTTTGGAAAAACAAATGGTTTAGCAACATTTCTAACTTATTTCCATCTCAATGAAACAGAGAAATGTACAAACATGTAGAACAAGCAGGGTGTAAACACAGAACAAAGGAACACTAATGTCAAGAAATCAACCACTTCCATTGCGAGAATCTTTACCTGCAAATGGACAGACATCCCAATTTCCTATACATAATCAAGCTGGTGCAACAGATGTGAAGAGAGTGAAAGAATTTAGGTGATAGGTTGAATTAATAAATTCTGGATGCAGGGGACATAAATCCATGATGATCTAACCATGTATTTGCTTAAATGTAGAAAATATTACAGTACCATTCTAAGAATTAATGCATTAAACAGGTATTAAAATTTATTTTTAAAGTAATTAACTCCTTGACTATCTTAAAACATAACTGCTTACCATAGCTAAAGATTATTTGAGAGGAATAATTTCTCCATTCAACCAGTCACAGTAAAAAATACAGTCATTTTCTAGTAACTTTTTTTTTTTACAAAGTCCTTTAAAAGCACTACTTTGCTCTCTAATGTTCACTTCCATTTCAAAGAAATTATTTGTTCTTCTGTTTTCAATTTCCCTATGACAATATTTGTTTCATAAGAGAAATCTAATCTTAAATCTTCAAGAAGTTGTCGTGCTATAAAGAGTAGCTTCTTCCATTTGAACAAGTTATGACAATTAATGTTGGCTGTGCTTGCCACAAGAAGATGATCTTGCACTAATGGAAAGAGTAGTGTGAAAGCCCCTGGGGTAAGGCTTCCTTAAAGTAAGTTAACCTTTGTGATAGTGGATAATTTTCAGAGGTAACTATATATTCTGCCATTCTTAAACTTGGTAGCACTATAAATGCAAAGGAATACAAACAAAACCAATACCTTGAAAACTGGCATTTTTTAACAGTTCTAGGACTAGACCCAAATATTCATCAGTCATTGTTCTAAATCACAGGAGTACTCACTATGTTCATTGTCTTTTAAAAGGTTATAACTTCCCAGAACAACTTCTTTTAGTTGGAATTTTTTGTGTGGTCACATATTCAAGACTGGCATTTTATTTGGGAAAACCTCCACAAAACCTTCTGCTTTTTGGGTCAGCCATGGATTTATATGACTCTCTCCAAAATGATTAGTTTAAAAGTCAAGATTTTTGTAAACAGCCCCTCCCCAGACCAGTGACAGGAGAGACACACCAATTTAAAAGCTGCATGAAATCAATCACAAAACTCAGAGAATTTTAAATTGGGGGGAAATAAGTACTCTATCATATTGTTTACAGATACGTGTTGTGAATTAAGAGGTACCAATGTTATCATATCTGGGTTTTATGCTGCTAGTTAACTGTGAGACACTTTACACATCTACTTTTTGTCTGTGCTTTGTGAGCACAAAAATACAAAAAAAGGCGGTACACTCAGGGTTGGGTCTTTTAAACTCATGCTATTGCACAAATCATGATTGTGCATGCACTTAGCATCCGTAATATGTTCATGGAAAACATGGAATGTCTGTATGCTGACTGGGTATGAAAAAATATACAAAGGCATCACTGTGAAAAATACTGTTGTTGTCTTCATGTCCTCCTTCAACATTTCCTATTTAAAATAGGAAAATTAAATACAGCAAATGACAGTAAAGTTCTGCTATAGCTACAAATTTAAGGCAAGAAATAAAGCTATGATCGTAATCTTCAATCTCCCACACGCAGAGGGTCCAATCCAGGAAATTCTGCATCTGCAGAATGTCACACTGGGCCCAGCGATTATTCCGGATGACTAATTATGTTGGTAAATGTGTACCTTAATTGCAATGAGTCCAGTTCCACCATCAGATATGCAGGCACAGCTCCAATTACTTCAATGGAAGTTGCATGGAGGTATCTGAAGGCAAAATTGAGCACTTTAGGTGAAATTTTTAAAGATGGCCTCTTATTTTATGGACAGATATGAAGGGATTAAGATATATCAATTAGTGACTGACGTCAAAAACTCAGATATCTTAATCCTATCATACATGCATGAAATAGACTGAGGATATAAAATCAGAGGGAAAATTGAGACCCCTTTAAAAATTTAGCCCTATATGTGTATGGTGCACAGATTACAGTTACTCTAAAAAATAACCCTTTCTTTTTGTGACTTTTGGGCACTTCACTTCAACTGTACATTAAACTAAATTTATATGAAAGAATGTTACTCTCTATTACTTATGATACCTGAGAAAGAATATTCAATTATGTATTGAGATGCTATTTCAATGACTATACGTGAAAACTACTGCAGTCAAGGTTGAGTAAATATTCAACCTTTTCTCAGTAATACTTGATTTTGTTTATGTTTAAATCCTTAACCTTAACCCCATGCTTATATTCTGTATTGCATCATTAGGTATCATTATATAAAATAACATGAGAACAATTAATGAGGACTGTGAAGTAAATCTAAATTCACTAATAGGGAAATTTAGTTTTGTGCATGGAGTAAATCACCAATTAGCTGGTAATCTATTTCTAAGCAAGCAACTGTGAAATTTAACTCTCCTCTAGAAAATACAGCTGTGTCCCTTTCAGGTTTGTTTAGCATGCACATCTAAACATATGCTGTATCTAGCTCAATTCTGTGATGGAAAATTTTGTCTGCCTGACAAGTAGCCCGGTATACTCTTTACATGTTTATCACAAGAAGCAGAAAAACAATCTAACACAGGAGCAAAAGCACATTAGCAGAAGCTGTAACAGTCATAGGTAACACCACCATATGATCACATTACTTTCTTGGAACACAGCTGGTTACCACAGGTAACGAAAATTTGACATAAACAATACTTTAGGAACTTAATTTGTCTCTCAGAAAAATATGATTTTACTTTCTTTTAGGACACCAGTATTTACAGAGTGCTTTTCCTGGAGCTCTTGAGAGGTAGGACTACACAGTAATCTACATATCGAAGCACTGTAATCCCAAGACCTCTAAATTCTACAGAGGCCCTAGAATTCAAAATATGGAGATTTACCACAAGCATTTGAAATTAGTGGTGGAACTATCAGTAACAATATCAGTTGTGCCAACATGTTACTCTTTTTGGTGTCACAAGTCATATTTGAAAGAGCAATCACTCTCATCTCTTCAAGAGCTGCTGATTCAGATGTGAGATCAATCAGTAATTGAAAGAAGAGAACTCAGTAAGCAGACTGCTTATCTAAGGAATGCAAGTTTAGAGGTAAAGCTTTTACTGCAATGGGTTTTCTTATGTAAACCACGTGAAGGTTGTACAACAATCACGTACATAAACAATCAAGCCATGCAGGAGAGAAAACACAGACATACGAATGGAATCAAAATGTTATACTTCAACTCTGTTAATATATTTATTATCTGGTCTGACTCCTGTAATCCCAAATGTATTGCATCTAGTTGGGATGGAGGTAATTTTCTTCACAGCAGCCTATATGCTGCTGAGTTTTGGACTTGTGACTAAAACAGTGTTGATAACACACTGATGTTTAAGCAATTGCTGAGCAGTGCCTGCACAGTGCCAAGGCCCACTCTGCAGCAGAAGGCTAGAGATTGGGAGAGGAGGCAGCGGGGACAGCTTGCCCCAAATGACCAAAATGATGTTCCATACCATATAGCATCATCTTCAGCAATAAAATTGGGGGTAGTCTTCCCAAGGTAGCTGTTGCTCAGAGACTGTCTGGGCATTGTGTCTGCTACTGCGAGGTGGTGAGTGATTGTTTTTGTACCAGTTGGTGGTGGGTTGGTTGGTTGGGGTTTTTTCATTTTTACTCTTCACTTACTAAACTGTTTTTATCTCAGACCATGAGATTTAATCGCTTTTGCTCTTCCAGTTCTCTCCCCCACCTCACTACGGAGGGTGGAGTGAGTAAGTGGATGGTGGGTGCTTAATTGCTGTCTTGAGTCAACCCACCATACCAAGCTACCAAGAATTAACTGCCCAGTGTGGTCTTCCATCAAACAAACAAAAGTTCCTTTAGTTATTACTCAGTTTATTACTCAACTCACTGCTAAGTCCCATCTGTCTTACACTGTGAATGATATTCAAGGGAAGAAGACATAGTCTACAAAGATTCAGACCATCTCCTATCTCACAGACTAGCAGGTCCATCAGCTTCTCCTGGATCTCTTCTTCACATGTCATTCAAGAAACATCCCTGTGAAGACTGTGCACCCTGTACTGTAATTCATAACAGATCTTACAGGATTCTAAATATGCTATATGCTGGAAGTACAATGAAACATCTGGATTTCCAATCTTTGCAGAGGTGATAATGGTATTGGTAAAAGAACAATTTAATGTATGCACATAATGGAATAGTTGGGTTTTTACTCATAAAGTACTTAAAAAACTCCCTTGTGTTTCTTGTGATAAAATCAGTTTTGATTAATTTAAAGGTTGTTCTTGGTAAATGTTTCCATCATAAAGAATGTGATTTTCTTATTTTATTGACAGCCTATAAAATACATGGTCTCTTTTGATTGTCTAAAATATGCAAATCTGTAATATGTTACTTAAAGGAGGTAAGGAATAAACTAAAGAAAATAGCTACAGCGCTCTCATTTTCAGCCTGCAACCTATCCTCAGAGAAAATTATGACAGGCCAACAACTGTTTTTCTTAAAGGAGATAGTAATTTCTTAATTATCTATGAGATTATCTCTTTACTAAGAATTTATATACTCCTTTTAATATGTCAGAACTATGGTAAGGTTTATAGAGTTATATCTGACAGCATTAACTAGGTGACAGTCCTCATCTTTATTTCTGTCCTCAGAGAACTAGTATGGGCACATTTTGAGCCCTATATGTTGTTTAACTTATAGAGACATTAGACCTAGCTAGAATCCAGAATGTGAATCTAGCAATGCATGAAATCTGACTTGAAAATAAATTCAGCCTCCATTGGTATGAACAATAGACCAATCCTACTAAAATCACTGAGAGCTACAAGAGTCGTGACCAGTGCAAAAGCAAATGAAGTAATTCTGAGGTTTTAAGTTCCCTATTTAAGGTTTGAAAGAGAGGCTAAACTATATATTATTTGCAAACTTTCTTAAATGGCATGATGCTATAAACACCTATCCATTAAGCTCATAGCATAATGTATGAAACATATGTTGGTGCATTTAAATAAAGATTGTACCACATGCAGCAATATTGAACTAGCAAGGAACAGCAAAAATGCTGTATCTGCCTTTCTCACTCTAGTTTTTAATTCCCAAGCTTACCTGTTTAGTTACAACAATCATCAAAGAGACTCTATATTCTGTAGACTTTGACAATAAATAACATCTAAAAAAACCCCACTCATTTGGAAAAAAGGATTAGAATTTTTTTAGCACTGAAACTACCTGTTGTGTAGCACTGTGACCATCTTGGATTCTTGACCATCATCAAATTCCAAGAAAAAACACCTTCCACCCACAATTGAACTGCTGTACATGCTACACATGTATCTGCAGAATAATGTCATTGTCTCTGAAGTGGAGATTTGTTACTATCTAGCAAATAACAAAGCAAGAAAGAAGTGAAATTTTGGCAAGGTACGTGAAAATATGCCTTTTTGCTTACAGAAAGAACAACAAATGCTTAAGTAAGTGTCATACAGAGATAGGGAATTTTAGAACATTAAAAAAACCCCATGGAAAGTGGAAGATACAAATTTATCTAAGGAAGGCTATCATTCAAAGCATACTGTTGGTAAAAAAGATTTAGGGAGAAGCCATGAGAATTATTCATAGTCCAGGACATGGTCTTGTAGAAACAGATTTAAGGAATTATTAAAAAGAAGGCAAATATGGTTTGATTGTGGGAAGATTTCTAATAGTAGAAGGCTCTTCAAGTTAGCAGATAAGGGTATAATAATGCCCAGTAGCTAAGAAGTAGTTAGATAAATTCAGATAAATATGGGGCTTATAAGAAAGATGGGGACAGACTCTTTAGCAGGGCCTGTAGTGATAGGACAGGGATGATGGTTCTAAACTAAAAGAGGGTAGATGTAGATTAGATGTAAGAAAGAAATTTTTCACACTGAGGGTGGTGTGAAACCTGGCACAGGTTGCCCAGAGAGGTGGTAGAGGTGGTAGATGCCCCATCCTGGAAATGTTCAAGGTCAGGTTGGACGGGGCTTTGAGCAACCTGATCTAGTTGAAGATGTCCCTGCTCACTGCAGGAGGGTTGGACTAGATGACCTTTAATGGTCCCTTCCAATCCAAACCATTCTATGAGTCTATATAAGTACTAAAACTTATGTTTAAAAGTCCGGTGGTTAAACACAGAACAATTTTCCATCAGTTGCAGTTGTTAAGTGAAATTATCTTTCTAAAAGGACATTCTTGCTCAAAGCCAAGTATGGCTTAATGCCAAGAACAACAGGTGCCATTACCCAGTCTGTGATCAAAACTGATAACCACATTCATCTTCTCTAGACTACAGAAAACCTATGGATGCCTTAGCACTGGCTATACCATTTTCTGTGATGTATGCAACAAACACAGAATTTGCTCTTTAAGCAGTTTGTATTTCTGTTCAAGATGGTCAAGACAGAAAGGAGGTGTAGGCAAACCATACAATTTGTAAATCCTCCAAGTCTTACCTGCACTATTAATATCTGGAGTAAGCTACAGAACAAGGAGAAATCATCATAAAAATTTCAGATGGCTGTAACCCTTACCAGTAGATATCACACACCATTTATGATGAAAACTTTAAGAGAAAAAGTCTAAAGGTCTAAAATGATAGAAAGATTTGCTTACACAACAAAGCTACTGGAAAAGTAAGTTGAAACGAAAATCTATCTCAAAAACTATTTTACAGTAACAGTGTTTCTGGGGCACCAACAGCAGGTTCTGGCAGGGCAACAGGGAACCGCACTTATCGCAGAAGCCAACAGAGATCTGACCTATTCTTCACTCTCAGCCTTCATACGAAGAAGATGAGTTGAACAATGACAAACAGCTACAGCTACAACGCAGTCTAGAGTTACGTACACTTAGACTTTCTATGTTGCAAAAGCCAGGAGCTTCATCTCTCTGTACTGCTTAGATGCTCTCTGGATAGGAATCAGAGAAGAAAAAACAGCATCTGGTTTGAGGAAGTGAGAGGTGGAAGCTAGAGAAGAAACTACGCAGAACCAATGTCCAGCACAAATGCAGGGGAACAAAGCAGAGATGAGATTTGGATGGGATCCCCCAGTGCAGTGGGCAAGTGAAATGAGGGCAGAGGAGCATTCACTTGAGAGCTGGCTGTGCTGCACAGGGGAGAGAACTCACACTGATGTTGAACCAGAATGAAGCGTTTCAGAAATACTACTGAGGGTCTCCAGGTTATTTCTCTTCAGCCTTCAGGATGAGTTTTGCAACATGCACACACAAAGTATCTCTGTGGTAGGTTTCCTGACTTTAAAAATCCACAGAAAACTACTGTGAAATTTAAAACACATACAAAATTTTGAAATCATGAGCAGATTAATGTTTTGAAATATAAGGCTAGTAACACTGAAAAATCAATTTGTTGCTAAGATAAAGAACTTATTATCACTTCTCTGCATATACGACTTCAAAAAGTACTTATCAGCATGCAGATAGTGAGGGCGATGGGCTCTGGTGCCTGCTCTGCAGTCCTGGTGCCTGTACCTGACTAGAACATGCTGTGGCTCCGTTAAGCTTGTGTGCATGGGTTTCCTTTCCATGGAAGCTGATACCACCCTGGGCCTCCTCCCAAATCAGAACTGAGGCATGACCAAAGCACATACTGCCAAGCTGGGAAATGAGCTTGGATCCTCCAGTACACACAGAAGCATAGTGGCCACCTTGAGTTTAACAACTCACTTCAGAAGGAAGATAAGCCAATATAAAAATCTGAACCGGCTGATGCAACACTCAGTTCTTCCTCAAAGAGTTTCAAGGATGATCCAAACAGAAGCTTCTATTTAAAAGAAAACAACAAGAAAACAAACATATACGTCTTAAAATTTGAAAAAAGTTAACCACTGGTTTTGGCAGCAATCCGAGTCAGCATTTTAGTAACCTGCCGAAGACCTTATTGCAACCCTTCCCATTGATTAAGTGGAACAGATGCTTGATTTCTTTGTTGTAGATTTATCTGGTCAGTGTAGTTCATATCCATAGTATATTCTGTCCTTCATATCTATGTCTCTTGTTACATAATAACCTGTAACACCCCCATCTCCCATTCACCTATTGTTTATTCCTTTTATCTCTTATTTTGCACAGCAGGAAGTCAGAGGTGACAGTGGGCTACTAGTGTAACTCAGCTCAACTTAAGTTATTCATGGTCCCCCAGAACTGCCAGCACTTCACTTCTTCCCGCTCCTCTTTTGCTCAGCTCTTTTTTCTGCCTGCAGGCTGCATCTGCATTCAGCTCCTTTGAGCACAGAGATCTCCCTATGTGCATAGAGATCCCACCACTTTCTATACACTCCCAAATCTTGAGCCATATCCACCCAAATCTTGTGGAAATAAGCTCTTTTACAAACCTGTTACAGGCATGGTCTAGTTTGTCTGCATAAAGTCAATTGTTTTGAACAAAGAAACATCCACTGCAGTCCAAATCACATGGCAAGGTTTGTGAACTTGAAAGAGGGATAAACAACAAACTGGCGTGACTGATTTGTATTGTTCTGTTTGAGAGAAATATAAATACTGAAGAAAGCAAAAATGACAGAAATAATTTTAACAATTAACCATTCTCTTTCTTAAACATTTCATAGTACATTCTTAACACTGCAAAATAACCTGTAATTGCTAATACCCAAGTTAAATACTATTTCTTTTTCACCTTTTTTTTTTTAAACATTATAATGAAAACATACTCTTAAGTATTGGCGTGGGTGTTGGAGTTCGTAGATAGTGGAACATCTCCTGTATTTTTACCTAAGCAAGTATGAATGCATCAGTGGGATTCACATTTTCAGAAAGTAAAGTTGAAGGAGATATTCTGATTCAACTTCAACTCACAATTTGGCTTTGACCCACCAAAGCCTGTATTCAGACTAGAATTTCCCAAGATCTGCAGGACTCAGGACTAAAGGTCAGAAAAGGTTAATCTGTGCTATTAATGTTTATGCGGCATTGTATTTTGCAGTTAACATTACAAAGGATTATTTTTTTTCATTTTTTCTCTCCAAGCTTCATTCTGATTTTGAGGTAACTCTGACTTTCAGCAAAAAGAAAAAGAAAAAAAGGACTTCTCTACAACGTTGCCTCGATAGGGCCATGACACACTAAATTTTTCACTCTGTGGGACAGCCTTAAATACCTGTTGTTTGAGCTCACTGATTCACTGGTATCAGGACAGACATAGCGAATTCATAGGAGGTCAAATTTATGGGAGGTGAGCGCTGTATGTCTGCCCCAAGAAACCTGCCCTACAACATTACTAGCTTTCTGAGTGTCAGGGGCTTGTCATGCACATAAAACACAGCTCATTCTTCAGAATGCCTCTGCAGATGAAGGATAGTTTCTGGCCGTCATCACTTCAACTATTCCTAAGCCTAAACCTATGAAACATCCTTCACAGATGCCAAGAGCCATGGCTGCATCATTAGAAGCAGATGTTGTGCAGAGCTCAAGAGCTTAGGTAAAATCTTAGTCTTTGAGTGAACTTTAACTCAATCAAGCAGCTTCTGAGCCATGTAAAATACCATGACTGCTCCTGTTACATCCATATATTGAATTTCAGTAGGAAAATTAGAAATCACAAAAGAAACCATTTTTATGTTCTAAACAGGGGCATCATATAGCATATAGATATTTGAGAAACAACCTTCTGGCCTGTTAAACACTTAACTAAATACTATATACTGACATGGCATATATTGAGGGAAAAGCCAGTATTAACAGTTGCCAAACATTTGTAAAAAATTACATAAATATTTACCTTTTGTGGAAGAGTTAAAAGTCTCTTGCTCTTCAATGAATTAAATGCACGGAATGATGGAAACAGAAAAAGAAATCAGCAAATTTAAAGTTAGATAAAGAAATGTGTTACATGTGACAATGGCATGTACAGTAAGCAGTACTCCAGCATATGTAAAAGTAATGTAGAAAATTAAAATGATAAACCATGGCAAACAATAAAGCCTATGACTTTTTCTTTAAAATTAACAGGAACAATGAAGTTACTAAGAACCAGATTGTGGACTCCTTAAGTATTTCGCTCGAGCAGTACTGTCATATCCAAATTTATGAACAACATAAAAATCTTAGAATTTTTTGAAGTATCACTCTCACTCCTGAACCACATAGCCCTGTTTTAGATTCTGAAGACTTTTCTGCAATAATGAGTGTTACAAATTTATTTTCTCTTAACTGAAGTCTGTAATACTCAATAACCACTGGACTATTGAAAATTGGTCTTTAAAGAATACATAAAAGATTATGAGGCTTAAACTAATTTGCAGTGAGTTAGCAATGCTGAGAAAAAATACTCTCCAGCACGAGTAAAGACTCCACAAGCTGCCTCAAAATATGTAGTGGCACCTAATACTTTCAAAATGAAACCAGAAATATGAAGACAAAACAAACAATGCTAAAAGACTAAAATCTAAAATTGCAATGACTTATTCTTTTTTTCTGCCACTCAAGTTTTATACTGAATGATCTGAAAAGAGGTTTTAACTGAAAGGTTTGATCTTTTACCATTATTCAAGCCATATTCTCACTGCAATGACATTTCAATGATCAAGTACATATACACAGAATGCTTTTCATTAGCTATTAATTGTTTTTCACATCTTAAGTTGGTTAAATATAGAAAGATATTTGCAACTCAAAGGTATTATATGGCAACATACTAATTTTCTGTATGAAATTCTGATTCTTCTTTCACTTAATTTCTCTATGACGTGACTTGACAACCATTAAAGACTTGTACATATATCATACATGTGAATTTTATACAAGTAATCCCCATTCAGTACCAGTAAAGTCTTCAATGTAGCTTTCCCTCATGAAACAGCAGCACGCATGCACGTCACCCTGCATACAAGCAATGTACAAAGCTTATGCAGCTTTTTCTAACACGAGCTAAGATACAGCAATACGTAATGCTGGTCACACTTTTGTTTTTCTAAAGGTCACTGCATAAGGTGTAGTGCTGTAAACAGATGACACTGGAAACACATACAACCCCACCAGTCCAATTATATTTACAGATGTTCTTTACATGTAGATAGGCCACTGATTATCACAAACCTTACTCTCATTATAGGATTTCTTAAACATGAAACCACATTGTTGATGCTATGAAAAAGAAATCACGCTGTGAAGAGCCAAACAGAGCAGATACAGGGAGAAAGACCTGTTTTGCATGAATTAGCTCTTAAAGATCGTTTCTATACTACAATCACTGCACATTTATCTTGCTGGTTCACAAATTTCAATAGTACATAACATGTTTTTTCTTATTCATTTGCTAGATTTCCTAATATTATCCCTAATACTATCTACTGCAGCTAAAAAGGAGTGTAGAAAAATGCTATAGACTTCAGGCTGTATTAATTTTTTTCCTTGATCAATACAATGATTATCCATTATACAGAAGTGTAGAGATCCACCCTCAAATCCTATTCAAGCAAGAATTCCCGTGACGTTTGATCGTTGCAACGACAGGACAGACTGAGTAAAGATCATTGAAATATGCTTTATACAAAAGTATCATTTAAAAACCATAACAAAGTTGTTATAGAAACAGTTGAAAGACAGAGTCAATGCAGAATCCCCACCCCTCTTAATGATTTGCACAGGTCCACTCAAACATGATGCCAATGAAAAAAACACTGATGCAAATTCTTAGAGCTTGGCACAGGATGACGTATTGAGAACACAGCGTTGTCCTTACCATGGCTTAGAATTTCACTGCTTTAGCCACTGAGCCAAAACATCTTGATATTATTAGGTCCTTTTATAAAATTATCAGTTAAAACAAAGAAATAAAAACCACTTCTTAAGTAGCTTAAGTTAGGGTGATGACTACAAAATTGTGACTTTTTGAAAACATATACAAACACACCTATACCAGCCTAACTTTCAATATTCAAGCATCTCAAGACCTTTAGTTGCAATAACATCCTAGTGTGTCTTGCACTCTAAGAAATACTGCTGATGGGGTTGCAAAGGAAAGAAATACGACTATGTGTTCTTCAATACCACTAGGATTAAAATAAAAATCACAGTGCCTAAAAATTACAGAAGCCTACAATCTTAACTGTAACCACTCGAAAAAGTTGGCATGTACTGGAGTTGCTAAAAATATTAGTTAGAAATGTTCCAAGTGAAGATAACTACCCCCCCCCAAAAAACTAGGCAAAGCCGCTATTCCATTTAGAACATAATCACCAAGAAGCCTCTTTTTTTTTTTTTCTTGCTAGTGTGCATAATTATGCTGTTTTGAGGTTTTAGTCCTTAAATTGGACATTTCCCTCGACATTTAACATTTTTTTTCTCTGTTCCTGATCAGTACTAACAACCCCATTTCTGTAATGGAGAACAGTTGACTACTTTGGTCTTCTCTGTAAGAATTACTTCTATGAGATTTTTTTTAAAAAGTGTGTCTATTAATAAGGATCTTTTAAAACCACCTTATTTTCTCACAAGTTGACTTTTTATGATTCCTAAACTGTTGACCAGAACAGTAACTAAGACAACATCATCTGGTAGAGACAAGGAAACAACTGGTTTTTCAATTCTAAACTTGACAATGACAAAATGGTATGTCCGAGATGCAATGTCAGTCCTAGAAGAAGCCTTGTTAGCATGGATACGATCATTTACAATTGAGAACTAAAGATTAAACATTGAGAGTAAAAGTATCATCAAGAGTTAAAATACCACTCTATTTCTTGAGATGAAAACCACTACCAGCCTCTTGCTCCTTCATTAACTCTCATGTGTTCCATAATGAGAGCTTTAAAACGTAATAAAATTACTGGATTCTTCTATGCCTCTTGAATATGCAAACAGCAAATAAAAGCCCACTTGATATACAGACATCCAATCTTTTCACAGCAATTAGTGTGATTTGTAAAACAGACATAGATTCATAGATGTATATATTTAGATGTGTATTCAACCCTCCTGACACAACAGAATTTGTATAGAGTGTAAAGAAGTACTTCACTATGAAAGTGATACCTTATGGTATATCATACAGGGTTTTCTTGAAACACAGGATGTTAATACTGACCACCAAGGAGTAGCTTTATTTATAAATTAAGAAAATGCAAAGAATTTTGAAATGCTCCCTATAACATTTTTATATTGCACTATGTTTTGACATCATCTGCATCCATGATGACTGTGAAATTAAATCATTAAGGACACAATTCAGTTCCAAGTACAGTTAACGGAAAATTTTTACAGACCTCAATATGCTTTGGATTCAATCCTACATTAAGTTCAGATCACTTCTAGTTACTCCATTTGACCCTGATACTCATCTGAAAAGGATTAAAGAGGTGAAGCAGATACTAAAATTTGATACTGTAAATCAGAGCAAATGCGATGGTCTTATAGCCTCATTGAATTTAATTTCTTACAGCAGTATAAAGTTTATACATACTATCATATTTATTTCAGAAGATACTGACAAAACCATTAAAAAATATTTTATAAAATCTGTTCAACCTAGTATGTCTCTGAAAATGCATTCTCAGCTTGAACAAAGTGTTAAACATGGGTAAAATCAGACAACTCCCCCCCCTTCAAAAGGACAGACAGTCACTTAGATAAAACCAAAGTACTATGTAGAGAAGGAGATCTCTTTAGCCTTCATTTCCATGTAGTGTAATACAGCCACATTGACACAGGCGGTACGACATAAAACAACAAAGTAAATTGTATGTTGTATCCTACTTGTACATTTTATATGTACGACGCAAGCATATCAACCACAAGTGTAAATAAGAATTCAGTGAAACAGCATTACTCTACAGATGTTCATGGTTTCGACAACTTTCTAAACCTCGCGTAGCTTTAGCCTTCTGCTCAACTTTCATTTTTTCTGTCCTCTTCTGTACCCATCCCATCTCTACTCACTTTCATGGTAAGTTCTACATTCACTTCCAATGTATTTAACAAAATATAAACTAGTATTTTACTCTCAACACACCAGTTATCAAGAACAGGAGAAAGATGATAGATGAATATGCAAAGGAAAGCAAAATTAAAATTAAATTAAAAGCTGATTCATCATTATATATTGTACCAAGTTCTGAAACCACAGAAGAAACATGAAAGAAATTTGAAATTCATTACTTACTACATTTCCCTAAAAAGCTCCCAACTTACTAATATGCAGAAATAGAAGCTGTAAATGTAGTTTGTAACTAGTTTATAAACCAGACAGTCCTAGATTCACTACAAAACAAAATGAGAGGACTCGAATGCAAATTTTAAAATGTATAAAACTCACTTGTATTGATAGATTAATAATTCAGAATAAATACATGTATAAAATAAGACTACATTTTTATATGTGTTAATTGAAGGTGTAGTATGCCATCACATCTCAAAACCATAAAATTCATGTAAGCTGACTGCAGGTAAGCCATTGTACAAAAAAATCATATGGTAATCTATCATGATAAGAAGGTCGTGGTAAGCAACATTATGGACTAAAGAAAGCGGTCTGCCAACAGTTCTCTAAAGCACTACCGTATTTCATCATTAGAATCATTTCTTTAATTTCCACATAGAAGAAACCCTGTGGTATATGGCAGTCTCAGTTGTTGCTTGTAGTCAACAAGGCTTTTTAAACACAGAAGAAAATCTGAATGTGCAAATATTATCCAATGCGCCACTTCATTTTACCATAATAGCTCATACTCTGTGTGCAGTATATTGCTAGAAAAGGAAACAGCAATATTCATACTTATTTGATATTAATATGTGAAAAACGTCTTCCACAACCACTAGGTCTACATTGTCTTTTTCAGAAAAGAGCAGCACTCTTTGCCTGATCCGTTTATTGTTAAGAAAGAAAGAGCTGATGACCTGTGCTTTCACATTCCCATGGTGATTATTTTCATTCTTTAATCACTGAACTATGAACTCCAGATGAAAAACAGATTTGTGATATTTATTATTAATCTATGTTAACAATGCACAACAATTAATATAAACCACAAAATAAGAAATTAATAAGACTGTCAGAATGTTGTCAAAATCTTTGCGCCTGATTTCTTTAGATGAATACAAACTAGATATCTGTTGGAAACTACCACAACTCTAATAGAAATTCTGAAGTAGACAAACATAAAAGGCCACTAGAAAATTAAGGTAATTAAACCATGTGTAGTAATCCACTGGTCAAACTCTACTGGATTTCCCAGGCTACAAGTATGCTTTCATTCTCTTCTATTGCTTCTTTTGTAGAATTATAGCATTGAACATGTAGTTATGAAAGTAGACTTTAAGTAAAAAAAAGTAAGAAATCAAAGAGTTTGAGCTATCATAAGCTCATTATTTGATACCTTGCTCTATACTGCCACTTCTTACTGGAACTTGCGGTAGCTGTCTTCCCCTGCGACTGCTGAAGGATGTGTCTGCAGGAGGAGACTGTGTGGGACTTCCTTGTTGATGTATTCTGCAAATGAAATGAAGATAAAAGTAAAATAACCCAAATGAAGAGGATTTTTATATCCTGAACTTTAAACACACATTAAGTTGCATATACTGAAGATGGGTTTGAAGAAGTTTGCATTTGGTGTATGCCATATGCACATACGCAGGTCTGGATACTTAGTAAACTTAAAAGGCCTCACGTTTAATTGCTCTAACTACCTTCAACTAAGGAGAAATATTTTTCTTTGTTTTGTTGGTTTTTTTTCAAAACAAAGTACTAGTCAAAAACCACTGAATGAAAAACAGTTTTCTAAGAACCATTCATGATTATGACTCACATTTTATGTATGTTCTCCTGCACTGGTACAAGGGCAATACAAAATGCCACCTCCATGTTTTATTAACTTTTGTATTCCCTTTGTACTGATGCAATAATTGCACAAGGCCACAGAGAAATGAACAGCAAGTATCTATTCCCATGGGATAATGTGTTTTTCCCTGAATTCAATGAAGGAAAGAAAACCTTTAACCTTGGTATTGAGTGGGTGCGTGTGTGCGCACAAAGAATGTACCAGATTTTTTAATATTCTTACCTAAGTAAATATCCTAAACCCCTGTGGTGGAATTCTAGCTAGCGCTATTTCAGAGCACCCTGGCTACTTGATTTGTTATACATAGATACAGCATCTGAGTGTAGAACATCAAACACCTTTGGAATGCTGGTACGTTTGCATTTAAAATAAGTAGGGTCACCTTTAATAACTAGGGAAAAAGTTTAAGAAACTAAACCAAAGATGATAAGAAGCAGACTGCTGAGAGGAAAAGCTTACTATTAAGTGCCCCTGCCAGTTACAGTAACATCACTCTCACTATAGTGGATAAGCACTTTTTATCTACTACAATAAGGTTGCAACTAAAAAATTTGTAATTTTAAGTAACACATTTGATCAAGTTCAAAACGCTGTTAGCTTTCACACTACATAGATCAACTAACTTTCTCTTAGCCTGTAAGATCAGAGTTAGCTGTGTGAACAGCACACGATCTCCTGCACAGTGTTTAAGCAAAATACTTCGATATAATTTTCACACGGATACAGAACAAAACACAACAATGGAAGGACGAAACACAGCCAATTTTTTACTCTTACATCGCATAACTATTTAAGTTCAACAGCAAGAAGTACCATCTGGATGGTGAAGATAGGCAGCATAAAGGATATGGGAGAAGTGTAAATACCATGAAGAGAGGATAATCTACAGTGCCAGAATGAGTGAATGTGCCATGTATGCTCAGGAAAGTACAAGACCACACTGACACCTGGGAGGCAGAACATGAAAGCTGTGCTGTACACGTAATAGCAACCTTGTCAGAAGTGGAGAAGGTGGTGCCGACCCTCCGGGCGCTCGGTGATGTACAGAGCATAAGGGTCTGATACTAGAGTGCTCACTCGACCTTGAGCGAGTGTGATGTTTTCCCCTAATGACTGGCTGTTCAGTCGTTCGTGGGGTTGGAAGTCCCCTTCTAGAAAGACATGGTGGCAGACCCCTAAAACATCAGGGCCAAAAAGAAACTGTTCAGTTGTTAGCTCCAGGCACACCTTCCCATGCCCCCCTCCATCAAAGAACATGGCAAATCCTGGCTGCAGGACCAGGGCTGACATTTCAGATCAAAGTTGCTAGTTCTGAATGCAAATCCATTTTCAAAGTTATGAACTGCAGAACACACACCACTACAGATACACATGACCGTGATTGTGGAACTGTTGAACTGCACTGCATATAGCAGACAGTTGGCCAAAAACTCTAGCTGCCTCTTAAACACAGCAAAAACAAGATAACAACACGTATGACATAAGTACTAGCACAGAGTACGCTATGAATACCTAGTTTTACCACAAAGCATTTCTGTTTCTAAAACATACCTTTTATCTTTATTAAAAATATTAACTGCATTTCAATTAGTGTCCTAAAAAAGGACAATATCTAAGCACATATATGTAATTCCCTTGATTTCCCTAGGAGTTTGAAATATGGAATCTTCTTAAGTATCTTTCTGCTTTAAGACCTAAAACCAAAATACAGTTCTGAAGGAATTCTAATGAAAAAATAATTAAAATATGCAGTACAATGATTAATTGTGTTAATATAATAAAGCATAATTATTAGTAGTTTAATAATTGCATACACTGCAAGTATAAGATAACCTGAAACTTTTCAAGTTTGGAGAGTGACAGAGAATTCTGACTGCCTTTTTACTCTTCCTTGTTTTCCCAACAGTGCAGCATTTTGCAAGTGGTACTATTGTATTTGCTGTTATTTCAGAAATTTCAGCTTCCTGTGACATCATTTCATTATGGGTTTTTTAGTTTTGTTTTGTTTTAATTTCTGAAGACTTATGAAGCCTCCCTTTACACACCCAGCACAACTTTCCCACAAGACATAGTCAAAGTAACCAAAGGGACTGTCTAGTTCACATGACTATCATACACTGAAAAGTCACCCTAAAAAAAAATTTATGTATGAGGTAACATACAGATGTCTACCAAGGATAACAAACAGGTTTCAAAGCCATTTCATCACTAAGACTTTATATGGAAGTCCAGTCACAATGCAACAAAACCAGGATTCTGTTGTCCTTGGTGTATTCTCTCTCTTAAACCCTAACATGTCTTCAAGTTAACTCCTGGCTTCCCTGGTGATAACCGTAACATTCTTGCAGAGACTTATTCCCCTGATTCTAAGAGATGCTTCCAATAATGAATATGAGTGGAGTTCTTAGAATGCCTGTTTCTCCATGCTGACTGTAAAAGTAACCCATGCCAACTATTGCGTGCAATCAGCTTTTAAGGATGTGGTTTATCAGATGTTTAAACATCGTAAGATTCATAAGGTGAATAGGGATCCCACTCTGTGCCAGAAAGTGCTTGCTTGCTTTTACTATGAATGAATGCTCCAATCTATCAAAGTCATCATGTTCTCAGTTCTGATTCTTCTCATTTTAGAGACTAAATATCCTGGAATTTATCTGAGATCCCAGTGAAGCACTAGGAGAGTCTGTTCTGCTGTAACAGAACAGACACTTTACCTGAGTCTCAGAAACTTACCTCCTGCTCTTTCAGCAATACCCTTTTTACAGACATGTACCCTTCCACTAGAGAAAGATAGAGGATCTGCTTAACTGAAGACAAATTAAGCTTAAGACTTGTGTTAGCTGGGGTATTACATTAAGACGAATATGCTACTTGGGGTGCAAATAAAGAATAGAGCTAAGAGGGAACTGGAGAAAAACTAGAATGGAGTTAAGGTCTTGCTGGTCTAGAAGAAAGATCAGTTGCTGAAAGGAAGTAGGCTGCAAATGGCTGATCAGAAGAACGAGACAAAAAGGAACGAGCATGGGAGACAAAATTTAGTGTATGACTGAGGAAACAAGACAGAATTGAGATAAGTATGGAGAGGAGAGGAATTTGGGAGAGAAATGATACCTGGTAAGCAATGAGACTGCAACAAGCACATATGTGTGTATCTCATCTCCTAATTTCTCACAGAGGAAGGTAACACTGCAAGCAGCAAACCTATTAATTCAACCGGCAATAGTTTACAGGGGAATCCTACAGGTTCTAGCAAGAAAACTCAAATTCCTTTCTCTTCAGACTGATGTCTCAGTGGCATGTACTAAATAAAACATGCTTCCACTTAACGGAACTATAAAGAGAAAATAAGAATAAGAGAGCATCGCCAATCCAGCGCACCCCTGGCACAAGGTCCTATGTAAAATATAGCAAGTACAGTTGAAGACTCTATTTACCATAACATGTGACAGGTAACCTCAAATCTGGCATTTCTGGGGTACGCAGTTAGGGCTGAAAGCAAATATTTTAGGATTGGGATGAAACAATTTTTAGCACAGTTTTGCTCATTCATACAAGCACAGAAAATGTTTGATTTTCATGTGATCAGTTTTACTCCTTCAGAAGAGTTTACTGAATCCCATCTTGAAGGCTTATCTCATCAAATTATTAAGAGAACTGTTAGGCTCTGTAAACTATCCTGAAAAGGTTTGATTTTTCCCTTTTATGTACATTTCCTCAGCTATCACAATACATAGAGAACTTAATCTTACATACTATGTTGAAAGGCTTTATAGAGAGGCTGATAGCATGCTGATACCTTATTCCAGTAACCTGCTTAGCTAATAGCAGACAAGATCTGCAAATTGCAAAATAAAGAACAAATCTAAGAAACAGAGGAAGAAATAGTCCTGAGTTGTATTTGCCTTTTGACAAGAAAGTTAATCGCCTGTCCTATGATCAAAACAATGTTGTATCTATGATGAAATACCAAACTACAGCACTCAGACTTATTTAAACATTTGTGTCTCACAACTAGTAGCAGTGAATCGTTTTACAGAAACAGAAACCTACACCATGTGCCATGGAGATGTAAAAAGAAGCACAATTCATGTTTCCCTATGCTCTTGTTGCACCGGGTTCATTGATCTTAAGATCATTACAAATCAGAGACAGCTTTTCTCTTCTAGAAAGTAAAAATGTAGCTATGGGGACTCATACTTTTGGTAACTTTGCTTAACTTTGGAGGAAACAAACACACCAGATTTATTTAATTTTTTTATTAGTTTTCCTACTCACCTGTGAAAAGCTATTTCACACTGCTTTAAAAATAAAAAAAAAAACCCCACACCGCTCCGCAAAACCTCAAGCCAACAACACCTTCCCCTCCTCTCCAAACACTAGCACTAGGTAGTGACTACAATCATTACCATCTCAATGCCAAATTTATCTCAGCACAGCAACGACTGAAGTAGCAACTTCCAATCCATTAAATCCCATATAAATTCTGTATATAGAGACTGTAGCAGTATTTCACAGGGGCCTCCAGACTCACGCTATCTATATACATGAATAAATCCTCAATTTTATGTTATTAACAGAAAAAACTAAAACCAAAAACCAGCTTTGAAATATCCAAGGAAAAAAAAAAAAACAACCCTCAAAATTTCAGGCCTGGGCTGGTCATTTCAAGCAGGGAGACACATTGCCC
Source organism: Phaethon lepturus (assembly GCF_000687285.1). Lineage (NCBI taxonomy): Eukaryota > Metazoa > Chordata > Aves > Phaethontiformes > Phaethontidae > Phaethon > Phaethon lepturus. Next base: position 59,990 of record NW_010562780.1, read on the forward strand.
AAGCCCCAGAAAGGCCTCTTCTTCGTAAATATAACAACGTGCTAATCCTGAGACATGGAGCCAATGTGCTACTAATGCATTCAGCATAACATCTCGTAATCACAGTCCCTGCAAATCAGTTCCTATATTACCTGCAATATCTGAAATTCTAAGTATTCCAAGATGATGATTTACACCTTCCATACATTGAGATGAGTGTAAACCACTAATTAGTGTAAACAGGGTTGATTGAGGTATATGATTTTGATCTATGCAGTGATCTTAACATCTGTAGAAGAAAGATGCCGCCAGTCCACACACTGAAATACTGGGTTTGAAATATAAATGCATACACAGATACACTGATCTGTCGAATTACAAGTGTTGTGGGACCTCCCTTTGTACTCTGCCAGTGTCTCTCAGACTCTTTGCTCTGCCCTTTTGCCATCAGAATCTCATATTTTCTTTTCCTTCCTTACCCTTTCTGTTGCCACACAGTTCTAGTTATGTTTATGTTCCCTTTCCCCCCCCTCCCATTTAATTCATATCTCTTTCCCACCTTATCTTCCTTCTCAGTTTTGTGTCAAGCTTTCTAACCATATAGTCTGAATGGTTAGCAGGAACTGTGAGCCCCTTGGACCTCAGTCCCAGTGGCTCCTCTTACTCTTCAGGAGTTAGGAAAAACAAGAGAAAAAAAGGCTTTAGTGATCTCAGTGGCAAAACTGTCCCTGGTTTAAACACAGCAAGGATGTCAGCTATTTAGGCAATTTCTCTGGGTTAAAGTGAAAAAGCAACTGCACTGTTTTGACAACAGAATCATCAAAACCAAGAAAAATGTAACCATTGCTTTCAGATCAGGAACAATAATCTGGGACTTGAAGCAGTAAAGTAAAACAAAAGCTCTGAAGTTTTGCTACATAATGTGCATTTTCATTGAAAATAAAAATGTGTCTGTGGTTGTTCGTAGAAGTTTTTGAACCCTCACAATATAAAATTTCCTCCTCTGCTAATCCAGGTAACATAAATCTGTTTCTGACAAAGGCAGGATCCCATTCCTCCTCACTGCTCCTATTTCAGCTAACACAAAGGGTTTAAAACTTAACTAGATGTACTTATGATTTCTTACATTTTTTTCTCTTTTTCTTAAGAATCTCAATACATAACCCTATACTACTGTAATATCAAAGCCAAAAGTTACAATGATAATACAAGTACAGGAAAATTCAGTGAATACAAAGGTTAAACTCCCGGTGTTTATATTAATATTAGTAATGATAGAATAGAAAATTTTCTATACATATTTAAATGCCTAACAACATTTTTATATTATAAAGTGAAATTAATTTGATCAGAGACATCTTGAGTTATTAATCTGTTAATATCTTTTTCTCATCCTCAAAGTTATTGTAAAACATACAAGATTTTTTGAAGAGAGATCAGTGGTAAAGCACAGAAAACAGTCCCATACTAATGAAAATGCTACGCATTTCCAGATTTCATCTTACAGAGATTAAGACAGTGGCAATGGGTCTCAGATTTTGGTTCATAAAATGTATCAGCTACTAGTCTTTACCATTGAGTTTATCTGCAATAATGGAGAATGCCAGAAAAATTCCTTATGTATACAACACAGCAAGCAGTGCTAATAATATAGATACAAAGTAAATGATACTGTGAATTACAACAACATTTGGTACTGTCACAGATTTTCTACTTTAAAAGTCATATTAAAGGTATATTCCAAACAGTGGAATCAGATTGATTATATAAGATGTTTACTCATTGGTCAGCAATCCTACCTTTCTGTTTCAGTTGCGGAGCCTTTCCTAGTTTGTTTTTGGCTGCTATATCTTTCCACTTTTCTGGACTGCCTGTGAAATGACATGTCAGAAAAGAAATAAACAAAGAAGAAAAAGAATACAAAAATATGAAGATTATATACTTATTAATGTATTGTAAAGCTAGTAACAGAAATGATTGACAGATGAAAAAGTGACAACTATCTTCATGAACAGGCTGGTGACTCGAGGTTTAAGACACATGGCCCTGATTAGGTTTGATTGAGGCTGATGGTGTGAAAGTTATGAACACCAGAACAGAGGAGTTAACATTAATCCTGACTGAATGGTGCAGCTAGTTCCCACTTCACAGTCTGTATGTGGTTAGAAACAATGCCTCCTCAGAAGCCTTTTAGTCATCTCTTGACAGCATGAAAAACAAGTGCAGAGTAGACAGCAGGAAAAAAACGTTGCAGAAAGGAATAGAAAACACTATTCAAATGTAAACTTTAAAAATTGCTTTTAAACCTAAATTTCAAAAGCAAAACAATTACTGCATCATATCAGATTTAAATAATGCTGTCACTATATTAATAAAAACTTGGCTTCTCAAAAATCTCATTGTATTAAAACTTGTTTAGGTTTCTGAGAAACACTTTAAAACAATTCTATTTTTTTCTAGTCAATATAAGTAAGTTAGAAGTTTATTTCATTCCTTCACTCCTTTCCCATGTAAATCGTTTATAGAAATTCATCTGACATTTGGACAGTGAGGCACTAGTAAGTTACTAGTGTCACATTACTGACAATGTAAGCATTTACTCTGATAGTAAATAAGAACAATGAACAGTAACATGAGTCAATAAATGTAAGAACGAAGGTAAAGCATGTTTCTCTATTATGACCCAGGACTATAAATATACTATGAAAATCTCTGCAAAGCTTTTGTGTTCCAAAATTTCCATTACTATCTATAGTAATGTGAGCATTTACAAATTAGGATTTACAATTTTAAATCTCTCATAATCATCAATATATATTTGTTTTTAGAATAAAAATACATAGAGTATTTCAGTAGTGGTCAAACCAGCAAATGATGATTATGCATTGTTAGACCAGATATGTTGATAAACCCTAACTTGCATCTTACATCAGTGCAAGAAACATGTATAGGAACTTGCAACAATATAATGAATGTCATATATTAAGATCTAAAAGAATTACTGTGGGCAAAACAGATAAATAAAAATAATATTTAAAAAAATACATACTCCTTTTAAAACTTTGTGGTTATGAAGAGTAATCCAGTGTCTGAACTGGAAGATACCTAAACAGCTGCAACACCAAATTTTACTCAAAGAATACAATTACAGTGGATTTTCATGATTTGTACCCACTGCAATATTTGATGAGCATTATATTGTGATGTAATATGCTCCACAACAAAGAAAATACTGCAGCAGAATACAAAATGTTTTCTGCATGAGCAGAGCTCATTACCTGATGCTTTCTGGGATTTAAAAGAATGTAATTTCTTACCAAAAAATAGTATCTCAGATTAAAAATTAAAATCACCTTTGTCCTCAAACTTATTTGCTCCAGATTTCTTTTTTGTATATTCACATTGCTTTTTTATTTTTCCTTTACGAGGACAAATACAAGGTGGATACACAGGAAAACACATATAAAATGCTGTAAGCTTTACTTAAAACCTAAGGTTAGCAAAGTGTCTAAAGCTATGGTTAGATCCAGTGAATGCAGCAGCATGATCACTCAATTGATGTCACCCTCTTCATTTTCTGTTTGGTTGAGTTTGGGGCTTATTTTGCTCTTACTTCTTGTGTCACTTGCTTAGACTGTGCAATGGAGAAAAAGAGCACATAGTGACTGCTCTTTGTAGGATAGAAAAGCTGAGAGTAGGGACATGCTTTCCTGTGAAGAGTGAGAAAGTAACATACAGCACTAGTGAGCTGAATATACTTATTTCTCTGCTCTCTGTGCTGTCCTTGTAAGCAGCACACATTGGAAATAGGTTTAAAATCACAATTTCCTTTCTGCTTCCTTCCTCTTGCTAAGATGATACAGTATACAATTCCATACAGCTCAACAGCCTACTACAGCACTCGCAGTCCTGGCTCAGCTTGAGCACATTGTGGGCATTGGCAGGTACATATTTACAGGTAGGCGTCCTTCCATGCCATGTACTATGTATGAAGAAGTGCACCAGGGATAAGAACACTCACGTCATATGCAAATTTACCTCTTAAATGTACTTTACGTGGGATTAAATCTTATCTATGAACAATACATGCATATATGTACATACACATAAAAAGAAAAAAATAAATATATGAAAGTATTATGCAGAGCATATGAAGAACATACTATAACCAATACCTCATTTACTTGGAACTATGATTTGAGTAAATAAGGATACCTCTGTGCTGCTCCAGGTTTAGCATTTAGGTGGTCTACACTGTCCTGTTTTGGAATGCAAGACTCCAGCGTCCTTGTTCTTCACAAAATTTGGAAACATGGATGTGAATTTGGACAGAATGAGCAGAAACAGAGAGATGGTCACATGCAGTGAAGGTGGAGACATGCAGTCAAATATATAAACCAAAAGCATTAAGGCACTATCTGCTGAGAAAGGCTATATTCCTCATTTCCCCTTCCACTGATTTAATCCATAAACTTTAAGGAAATGTGACAATTTTTAGACATAATATCAACAGTGTAAGATGCAATAAAGTAAAGAATGAAAACCACAACAAAATTTTAAAAAACCTTTATAATCTATATGCTCAATGGCAGCACTGTGGCTTAATAGTTCCCATTATCCTTCTTGAGAATTAATCTACAGTATTGTTTATTGGATTTGTACATATACCTACACAGAATATCTTCCCTTAGGAATTTGAAAAATGCATACTTTGTCACCATATTGTGAAATTTGCCAGAAAATGCAAGTAAATTTCATAATTTCATATATTTTGATGAAAACTTCATATTCTGTTGCCAGCCTGTCTGCTACAGTAATAATTAACAATTCAATAGCAAAGCAGAATAACTGATTCAGCTTTTTTTAAAAAGTCAAATAAAGTTCAGAACATTTCTTAATTTCTATATTATTTTCACTTCTGCTGAAGATGTTTAAGAACTTCAGACTTTGTTCACAGCTTTCAATTCGGCATAAATATTATTAGCTTGTTGGTTTACTTTTTATGGAATATATGGTAAAAAAATATTTTTTCTTGATAAAGTGCATCAATGTAAGATTTTTTTTTAAATAACAAATTTGGCTTTAATGAGAAAAATCAGCAAAATTTGCAGTCCACTAATAATCTAGGGTATGTAATAAATTTGCATCTATATCTCCATTATGGTGAGGAAATGCTAAAATTTCTCCTTAAGGTCATAAAATCTGCCAACTGTTACACCGAATCCCAGATCAATAAGGCCCTGTTACATATACAGACAAGCGCTATATATTATTTTACATAGACAAGCTATTCACAATTCCTGTTCCAAAGACACATGTGCCCCAAAATATTTATCACTGTTGAGTGTAAAAAAAAATCTACACACAGAAATATGATAATATTCCTATTAACATTAAAAATTAATATTCTTAAAGTGACAAAATAACATTTTTATAAAATTCAGTGTCAAACATTTTAAATTATTTACTACTGGCTTGTACAATAGAGCCCAGTGGTTTGCAGTGAGTCTGTTCATTTATGCAGCCTTAAAGCCGTCAAGAATGTCATGTTCAATACTTCCTGCTTTTTCCTGAAGATTTCTGAAAGGCTGGATCTACACAGTATGTGAGCTGGGAGGTCACAACTACTCTGATGGCTTGGCAGCTCCTCACACTCATTCCTAGCACTTCAATTCATGTCTTGCCAAACTGCCTCCCTGACCAAGTCACATAGTGTTGCTGGAAAGACAAGAAAGGATCGTCCAGGCCACATCAGTCTGCCAGTGGCAGTGCACAGCACCTCAAGTTCTCTTTGTGAAAGTACCAGAATGGTACTTGCTCTACAGCTGGCTTCAGGATGATTCTTGGACAAGCATTCTTACAGATGCATGCATGACTGCCAAAAGCTGCTTCTCTTAACTGAAAGTACATGAGGTTTATTTTATCCAGTCTTCGTTATATGCTGAAATTATATGCATACTTCCCAAAGAGAACAGTCTGAATAAAATTCCCACCTACCATTAAATTCTCAACTTTCATTCTCCTTGTTTTTATCATCACTTACAATTTCACAATTTTGCAGTTCTCCAGTCACCAGAAAGTCTCTCACTTTGCAGACTTTCTAATTCTCATTTCTAATACAAAAACCAAAAAGCCTCCCAGCAATGATGCTACCAAATTTATACCAAGAACTATTCTTTAAAATGTCTTATAGAAATACATGATACTAACCAAACACTTCTTAATTCTTAACACTGAAATAACATATGACCCATGTCTTCATCTTGTCAAGTTACATCAAGGAGTCACTTTTTCTGATATGGCAAGTGAACGAATTCCAGAATAACAACAATCTTGCCAAGACCTTTACTAAAATATATGTTATGAATCATTATCAATAAATACAATGTTGCAAAACCTGAATTTAGATTATCAAAATTAGAAATAATGCATAAGGTATATGTTTAAGAAATGTATTCAGAAATAGATCTTCTTGATTGCACCCTAAATGAAAATTGGGCCAATTTGGAAGATAAATCTGGAACGTACTCAAATGAAGAGTAAGATGACATCTGTCAAAGTCAATTAATCTGTGAAAATACAATTTGAAAGTGGTGATAAGCAGTTAGTTAGTTACCTCTGCTGATCCATAAGACACTCATTCCCCAAGACCCAGTGTATCAGTTGTCCAACTGATACAAGCACATCTTAAAAACCTGTAAATTATAGAACTGACTGGTGTTGGCCAACTGCCAAAGCTATGGGAAATAATCAGAATAAATGTAAACTTGAAGAGTAAAAAACAAAGGTAAAGTACCTGTAATGGTGTTTTAACTCTGCTTTAATGTGTGTAACTCTACACACAAAGTGGGCTATTATTTTGTATTGGGCATGCAATACAAAGAACCCAATGTTCTCCAAACTTCCCTTAATCTGGAAGAAAGATCCTGGAACTGGGAGGCTGCAACCAGTTAACAGGATTGGGGGTTAGCCTAAACTCCCAGATTCCCAACCGACTGTATCACTGTGATTTGATGATCAGATTACCTGCAAGACTTCCAAGCATAAGGCAGCACTGATTTCACTCAGAACATTGGACTGCTGTTTCTCCAACTCAGAATCTTTCCCATAATAGATTCCATGTCCTATAGATGCTTTATTGTAATACCTTTGCTAACAGGTATTAGATTATTTCAGTCATTCTCCAGAAGACTTCATCTGGCATCAAAAGGCTTACAGTTCTGCATTAAGGATGGCACTATTTAGATGAAAACCTAACTTCACTGTTACATGATATTATTATGATTTAGTTCTAATAATTTCAATGACAACAAGATTTTTATCAAGTCTGATCCACTGAAGTCAAAGACATTCTTTCCACTGACTTGAAAAATGGAAAGTGAAATTACTTAAAAATGCCTAAAAAATACAAAGTGCATTTATAAACTATTAATAGCTATCCCATTAAAGGGATGTGTTGGCAAAATTTCTAGAAATGCAGTCAGATACAGGCACAATTTTGAAGTAATGTTTCTCAAATTTAATTTTATAATGCTGCTTCACTCAAATAAAAAAAGAAATGGTATCCAAACAAAATTACACTCTTCCCACCTCGTATTAGTGGAACACATCCAGTATCAAGCAATCATGACAAATTACAGTACAAATATATGTACTGTGGATAGATTTTAGCAGAAGGTAAGCACTAGCACTACAGTAATTGAGCTTTATCCATAAAGCAGTCTTACAGTTTTAAGTGCAACTTCCTAAGACTTTACACATTCAATGGATTATTTACATGAACCATCTGTATCCTGTTATTTACTGTAAGACAAAAAATTCAAAGAAAATTTTTGAATTTGCATTTCAATAGAAATTACTATGCCTGCTTAAAATAAATGCAGATCTGTCTGGAAAAAAAAAAAAAAGTACTACTGCCAAAGCAATGGAATACCAAAACTGATTTGAGTAGAAAGTTCATGACTTTCTTAAGACTTAATCATAGATGGTATTCAGTGTAAAAAATTATTTAAAGCACTGGTGGTTTTAACCAAAACCTACCTTGTTAGGAAAACCTGCTCCATAGAGACCATCCTAATTTAGGACAGAATTTACACACGCTGCCAGTTTTTCCATACATCAACTAGCAAGTGTTACCAAGACTTCCAACATATCAGTTTGTGGGTTTTTATCCTCCCCTTAGGAACAGTTTGTTAAAAAAAAGGAAAATAAAACCAATAAAAATAAAAATAAACATCTAGACAAGAACAGGCTCTACAACAAATATTTATCATATTATAAAGCACCACAGTGAAACACCACCAACATTTACAGAAGCAGCTAAAAACAGACTAAAGAACATTAACACAGATGATGTTCTGTTGTATTAGACATCTTATTTCATGGCTTGTGACCATTCAGTCAAACAGAAAAGTTTCTCTATAAAAGGTGCTTTATAACAGTTCAATAAAATGCAGCAATGCTATCTAAGCTGCTGTTTTATTTTGGGCTTCTGAGAGTTGTAAGTCTCTCTCTACATATATGCATACTTTTAAATTTCAGTATAGTCCTCTGAGAGTGCAAGATGCAGTAAGCCACTTTTCCACTGGGCGGAGTTGACTAGTACCTGTCATCCTCCGGAGATGCATGCTGGATATGAATCCTGGGACTAGTAGGTCGTCTCCTCTCTAGGGAGGGGGACCATCTACCGCTGTTTGCCCGTCCAATAAAACAGGAAAAAAATAGGATATTTAGTTTGTGATAAGATTAAGTATGTAGTATTTGAGACTGGAAAAATACCCCAAAAAGTAATGCAAGTGTGTCATTTACTTATTTTTCTCTGGCAGTTTTCTAATTCCCAAGTATACTATTCTTATGGCTGCTTACTGCAGAAACATTATAGTTGAAACAAGGAGAATGTATGCCCAAAGAAATTGGACTGATACAAATCTTTTACATAGTGTACCATTAAGTTTTCAAATATTCTCAAATACTAGACTATCTACAAGACTTTCATCTGCATAAAGAGTCATAATTCCGAACTAGAAGAGCTTTTCAAAGACCATATGATGGTCATTTTCTGTCGACTACAGGCTGGTATTTTGTTAAGCCTATCTCTCCTACCTATTTGCACTGAAAAACGCATTCTCAGTAAAAATGTAGGACTATGAATTGTAAGAAAAATTCTAAGGCATAAAAGTGACCTTTTTCTGCAACACAATGAGAGAGTAATGGGAAATTAATCAGCTACAACCAAGCTACACATATTTGCATACAAGTACTGGTGTAATTTTTTTTCTTTAAAAATATATATTGAAAGTGTGTGCAGCCAGCTTCCTCTTCTGTTCATTTCTCTGTATCCCTGCAGTACCTGTCAGCAGATTATGTTACATAATTAAATTTAACAAAAAGAACCTGAACTATGCATGAAAACTGCTGTCTTACAAGATTTTTTCTTGAAAAAACTTATTTAATTTAGAATTATATATACTATAGACTTGTGTTGCTTACTTTGTTTGGCTGTTATGTGGTTGTAATAGTACAAGTGTATGTATAACAATTTACAAAATCAAAATATACCAATTAATCTACAAACAGCAAAATGTTTACATAAACTCTGCAGACTATCTAATATTTCACTTTCTGAGGCATCCTTCCAGTCCATGTAATAAGGAAAAGGATTAGATTTATGGAACATGCAAATAACAAAGGTTTCGGGGAGATTAGCATCACTTGAACAGCTAGGCAGATCTTTCAGAAGTTTCAAGAGGAAATACGTTGTTAGTAGTTAGTTTCTTTTTCTCTCCAAAGCAAGAGTTAAAGAAAATGTTAATGCATCAGTGCACTCAGTCAAAGCCCTTAATATGCTGATACCCACTACAAATATTAAACAGTATTTGATAGAATTAGCTAGGTCATGCAGTATGAATTTTGAGAACATGCTCTCTTTCACTGAATTTTGAATGACCATGAGACACAGTATAATGCAGACAAACGTGCAATAACCTATTCCTTTACATGGTTGAAAAGAACTGGAAACACAAGACATTGCATACATAATGCAAACAGCTACTTTACCGTACAGTATTTTAAATGTAAATGGTGATATTCAACATAACTGTTAAAGGCATGCAACATAAACACCTAATACTTCAGACTTACTAAAAAACCTTAGAAAAGTCAACATGAAATTTAAGCACAAGTCTTAACTGGATCAAGCGACAGCTCCAACTTCTCTGTTATCTATTCATGAGTAGGTAACAGGTAACTGTTCAACTTTGTATCTTGTTTAGCTAGTAGTGACCAGGTGACAGCAAACATCCTGAAGATCCTTGAAATGTTTTGATTCCTACGGCAGCAAAGCACCTCAAAACAGATCTAACACAGCTGCTGGGCTGCATTTTGCAGATATTTTGTATATGAACTAATCCTCGGGCTGTGCACCTCGGATTTATTAGCTCAGATCTCCACTGACTAATCTCTCAGGACCAAAGCATACCAGCAGTACCGATCCATACAACTGCTCTTGTGCTAGCTGCTAATACACACAACAATTGCTTGCAACAAGAAAAAGTGAATAAAAGCCACACTAAGTATTATTAATGTGCTTTTCTGACTTGAGGCTGGGGATTGCACACAGATTTCTCTGTTCTAAGGAGATGGTAACCAACTTGCAAAGGAAACAAAAAAAAAATCATAACCTCTGAGACACAGTTAAGAGGGCAATAAAAAAAAAAATCATACTAAAGGAAGTAGTGACAGCAATAAACATTTTCAATAGCATTAAAGGGTATTTATGACTATATTATAAACTAACATATGTCTTACAGATCATCACAGAAAATTCAACAAAATAATAATTTTGAACACCTAGGAATAAATAGGAGGGGGAAAAAAAAAGGCAGGCATGGTACAACTGTATAGGTACATTAGTAAGGGCTGGATCTTTTTGAGTATCCCAGTGTATACTGTGCCAAAGAGAAATATGTGAAGGATTATGTTCTGTACCAAACTAGTACATTTACTAAAAAACTTTGGCAGGCCCATGTCAGTGTAAGGTCAGTTTGCCAGTCAAGTTATACGGACTTTCCTTGCTTAAATATTGTTGCTTATAGCAGGAGAAAAGGAATGTCTTTTTTTTGCTGTTCTGCTTTTGTTTTAGTGCAACTAACAAGACATAAGCCCCAAAATCATATATACTGCTGAAAGTACTTTTCTGCTGGTGTATGTGGATTAACACTATGACTTTTACTGGCAAAGCAGCATCTTAAAAAACGATAATTACTCCAAACATTCCAAACGACAAGAATGATGTTATACAGAGTTTAAGGATCAAAACCATTTCCAATAAATTGTTAACACAGAGAAATAAGGCTCTACTGTCTACCAGTTACACATGGCCAATACCATTTTGTTGAAAAAGGTCAAGTGGAACATTTTAACTCTTGATCCCAGATGCAATCTAATTTATACCCTCTGAGGCAAAAGGTTGGAGGAAATGAGTAGGAAGAATTTTCTTGATAGGTAAGTATACATATAAGTGTGTGAGTGTGTATATATATATATATCTAAAAATATATATATATATATAAGAATTTTCTTGCTAAGGTAAGTATACTTATAATTTTGTTGAAGAAAATACGTAATGCCACATTTGGAAGTCTATCATTATATTTCAAGGACCAAAAACCTAAATTTGTAAATAAAACACACAAATCCATTCTGAGGGAAAAGAAAAAAGGAAACACCTTGAAAACAAATAACAAAACCTTCAACATCGGTCCCTCAAATATAAAATGCTGTACAGATTGGACTTCACAAAACTGTATACTGTTTCTCTTCGCTACAAGCAGGACTGACTACACCTGACAGATATTTGTTTAATCTCTTCTTAAGTCTCCAGTAATAAAGTCTAGACGACCTTTTCCATATTGACTGTCACACTATGTCATTATACTAGCCTTCAAAAAAGCTTTCCTACTATTTAAGATGAACCTATCTTACTTTAAGTCACTTATTCTCATCTTGCCCACACATAGACAAAATGCTTTCTGCATACCTTGAACTTTAATTCTGTCTTCTTCAAGCTAAAATCTCCTCTATCATTACACACAAGTGATCACAAACCTCATGCTAAAGCATAAGCAGATATATTCAACAGTGGAGAATGAAATCTTCTAAAATTAGCTTCCTCCAAAACAAAAGATTGATTTCTTGTTTCTTATACATTAATTATACCATCTTCCTCCAAAAATTGGGCTGTATTGGAAAAACATTTATGTCTGAACAAAAAAAAAAGTGCGTGTTGTTAATCCTCTGACAGAGCCACGCAGATCTTCTAATTTGCAACAAAACCATCATGGAAATTTTGAACAATAATTTAATAAAAAAGAGCTTTTCTACACCCCCATGAAAGACCCCAAATCAAAGGCCCCTATGTAGTCACTATTTAAGACCTCTAAAAGCAAAGACATAAAAGTTTAATAGTGACGGACAATTCTTCTGGATCAGGCCCACAGATGATTTAGCAAAACCTCATGTTTAGCAGAGGCCATTAACACACACTTCTCTTCATGAGGAGGCTCATGAGAAATGCTGCAGATTCTGTTGAGTGCCTAACGGACAAAGGTTGTTGAAGATAATTTATAAAGACATAACAGACCTAGTTAACATCAGTGACAGGTTTAGTTTTGAGTATAATATTCTAACTAGGTAGTTTACAATTGCCAGTTTCTGTTTCATTGAATATTTAACTTGATGGGTGGCCCCTTGAAATAAAAATACAAAACATATACTGCTTCTGTCCATATGTTATTGCATTAAATAGCTGCTTATAGATGCATACAGCTGTATATATCTGCACACTTAGTTATTAATATGATGCTACAATAATTTTTTTAAACATCTAGAATGGTATCCTGTATTTCATTCTGAGTGGCCTTATTTCCGTCACACTTTTTTTGGATAGACATATATGTTTTATCTATGATATCTTAATCTTGACCTGAGAAAGGAATGAACTATTGCAGATCTATCTGAGATATCTCAGCAGAACTTTAGTCACTCCTCTGCAACAAGGGCACAACTTGAGAAGCAAGATCCAGTCAAGGAGCAGCAGGAAGTGGGGAGAAGGGAAAAGGAAATTCCACAAAAAAAAAAAAAACAAACCCAAGAGAAATCTAATCTTAAAGAGAAAAGTACGTTCTTATTGACAGGTCCTCTCCCATGATAATGAAAGTGATGCAACTGTTTTAATAACCCCACTGTGGGTTGACTGACAAAGCAACTTTGTATTATTAACTGCCACACTAGTTAAGTATGTATTGCACAGATGAAATTATAATTCCACCATATTCCCACTCAATGGAAGCCTATTATTGCCTTTAATGAAGCTAAAATCTCAGTCTAAAATGGTATAATTCAAAACACAGGTGGTGATGAAAAATTCTCCTGTGGAACAATCCCATCTGTCAAACACACCAATAGTATTTGGTTCACCTAAGATTTTTAACCAAGGTATTGTAACATTAAAAATTCAGAAAGCATCCATAAAATGCCTGCACAATGTATATGAACACAACAATATTTCAATAAAATTGCAAATATGTTTTCTTAAGATTTATGTGAGCCTTAATATAATGTCACAGAGTGAAAAAAGGTTTAATGCAGTGATTTACCTTATAGTTGCAAAAGCAGATGACGCAGATTAGATTAAGGAAGCAATGAAGTTTGGATGTTTTGTAGAAAATATGGCATGATACAAACAACAGTTCTGGTTTGAAATATGAGAGTTTTGTCATATAATTTATAAATTATGTCACCGCCTTATTAGCAGTCCACAGAACAGGCAAGAAACAAATATTATACTTTTTAGCAAACGATGATGAACAACCAAGTGGTACTTTGTCAAAATACTTAACACTGCAATGCTATTATCAGCATACTGAGGACTTTTGTAAACAATGACATCAGCTTGAACTAAAACAAGGAAAGAAGCCAGAAGCGGTCATAAACTCCAACACACAATTTACATGACATACATGAATGCAGGAGCAAATATGTCTACAAATACCAAAGCAGACATGAATGTACAAGTATGTAGAATACTCAAATGAAGAAAAACAAAACTGAGAAAGATCACCAGCACAGATGACAAGAAATTCATAAGTTTTTATTTTATACCTTTCTCGTTCTGGTGAATGCAAACTAGTATCTGGTCTCAAGCAGTTGGTACTAGCACTCCTAGCCCTGTCAAGGGAGGGCTGTAGTTCACTAGTGCCAGTGCATTGCATCCAATGGTAGAAGAGAAAGAAAAAGAAAACAAAGAAAGGAATACAATGTTAGATATTAACTCATAAAATAATGCTCTTTTTACAGAAAATGCAGAATCACAATGATTTAATTAAGGAAAACGTAAAAGAGCTGACTGGATGACAGTGCCAAGATTTGTTTAGAAAATAAAAGCAAATAAAAGACTGCTAGAATTTTTTTGCTAAGACTGTTGAAATGTTTAAAACTGAATGAGACAGAACAACATCCACTTGGCAAGAAAGTGAAATGAGAAATACCAAATAATAAATTTAAATCCTTATCAACAGCAGTAAATCTTAGGTCAACATAAAAGGATGTGATACATTACATATTATGTGAAATCACTTTACAGTGAAGCTCATTTATTTTGCAAATCCATATGAGATTCCAAACAGGAGCGGGAAATTAATCCTCAGTTTCTTACCTAGCCAGTAGGTCATCTCCAAATTTCGGTATTTGTGAATTAAGGCAATCACGAAGGAGTGAAATATCCTGTCTAATCACTGATTTGGTCTTAGCACATGCAGGAAGAGTTGTGCTTTGTGAATTAAAATTATTTAAACAAAATGAAAATAAATGACATGTAACCAAAACCAAATAAATAAACAAAGGAATGTAACAAAGAAAAAGATGTCACACATAATTTCAAGAGTGAAAAAAACTCCACCTAATACCAAGTGGTTTGGTGTTTTGGGGTTTTTTTTTATAGTGTAAGGGTTAATTTAGACAGTTATATAAAATTATTTTAAGATTGTACCCCTTATCTCTCAGTTATAAAAACTGTATGAAATATTTTATATTTTTATTTAACAAGACAAGACTATCTATTTTTTAAAAAGGAACTAACTACTTAAAGCGGACTCTAAACATCTCTTACCTGTATAGGTTCCAATGACTACCATTTTCTAGTAAAGGCATCTTGGGTGGTAATGTTTTATAGTGCCTAACAGAACTTCTTGAACGTGGTAGAACAGAAAAGAAAATAGAACAACAAAAAAACATGCCAGAAATAAAAAGACAGGTAAAGGTAAGGCAAGACTGACCAGAATGCAAAATAAACACATAATGTTCTACTACATTTAATAGCTGTACGAGTAGATTTCTCAGTACATGTTTTCTCAACTCAACTACTGTGACAGCTATCTGGGGGACAAATTCTTGTATATCCACTTCTGTTAACACAGTCCGTGAGCACATGACAATACTATTATGGCTCAGATTTTTTTTCATTGTAATGAAAGTAATCTAAATTCCATTTTTAGAGATTTTTATTAAAATATACAAGCTGTTGTAAAAGATTAGGTTGTTATTAAACTTGCAGTTTATTTCTCTTAGTAATGCCTTTAGATGTCATAGACTTTATCCTCTTCAGTAGCTCAGCATGAAAAGCTTGCTAAAACAGTGATATATAGTGTCAAAAACTCAATGGTAGATGTATTAGCATCTGGCATTTTTGAATGTGGAAGTCTTTTTGAAGTGGTGTATTAGCTTCAAAATCTAACAGTAATTAAATTCTATTAATAATAAGCTAATTAAAAAAATTAGATCTACTACATTAGCCAGCACAGCAGCACTCTGAGATAGTATATGACAACTGTCCAATATCATCACTTACAGTAAATGAGATTTTAGAACAGGAAATGTTTGCTTTATTATCCAGCTCTACCCAATGAACAAGGGAGAAATTTAAAGGCAGACAGTAGCTGCTGAATGGGAATCATGGCCATTTAATGGTTAAGGGTTAATAACAAAGTTCTAACAGTTTTCCACATACTCTACCAGGACACAGCTGTGGTGCTATTAGTAGAAGGATCAGCAGCCTTGAGGATTTTGCAGCTTCAAGAACAGTCTGTCCCAAATAGGACATTTTGATTCCTATTAAGGCTTAGACCTAGGCACGGCAGATCAACATTACAGACTTGGTTGTGTCACAGACAGATGAAACACCTCTTTGCCTGGAAATCCTAGTGTTGATAAACCCTGAGGGACTTAACAGAGGAGCTTTGACCCTTCTTGTACAGGTTGAGCAGTCATCACTGCTGACATCTCTACTAGAGGTCACTGTGACGTTGCAAAGTTGGGATAAAGGAATGGTTGTCCCTCAGGTCAATCCTGGCAAACTGACAGATATTACCAACCAAAGTGGGTGAGATCCAAGACATGGACTGTGACCACCCATGGTCTATGGCATAGGTACACATGTCCTTCCACCATTTCTGCTATTAGTCAAGAATTGCATACAGATGGACATGATGGACAGCTAGGACTCGTATTATTCTAAACAGCTGTATTAAAGTAACCATATATCTTAACTTTGCAGCTTGGCCTATCTCATATTAATATTTCTTTCATTTAACATTAAACAATTAACATTTCTTTCCCATTTTAAGCTGAAGCTGTCTCAACAATTAACTAAAACTTTATTCTGCAAGCTGCCTAGAAAACAAGGAAAAAGCCTTATAACGTTTCTAACATGAATAAATGTCAGGCCACTACAAATGAGAAAGGACAAAAGATGGCAACCAATGCGAGACTGAATTTTTGGTAAAAGGATTTTTGAGACTATTCAGTCAAGGAATGGATATTGGCAATTTTCTTGGTATTATTCAAACTTGGATTAGGCTGCATAAGCCTCAGAGTTAAATTTAAAATGACCTTCAATATGTTATTAAAAGTACCCTTTTTTTTTACAGTATACCATTACTGTTAATTTAAAGGGGTGAATTTGTTAATTTTCTTGATCATAAAAAAAATAACAGTAATAATTAGAATAAGGAAAAAGGCAAAAAAAGGCCTGAATCTCTGAATTCAGTGTAGCTCTTGCCTAACTCTATTGCTGCTCATGCAAAATTTTTAGCTGGTTAACTGACCAGACTCTTTAGTAGACTTGTAAAACTATTGGAAATCTATCGTGGATGGGCAAAGTGCATCAGAAGTTCGTGATACAATATTTACTTCATGAATTAAGTGAGAATTTAAGCATTGGCACTGTAGAATTCTAATGAAAAATATAATCTTTAAGAGGGAAAGGAAAAGCATAGAGCTGGGGCAAGGAGCGGGGTGAAGATATAGACGATACAGCAGAAAGAGAAAGGCCACAGGAAGGAGGCAGGAAAAATTGCTATTACATGACAATAAACTGACATAAAATAACAGGGAGTGAAACAGATTATTAACCTTTAAAACCTAAAATGTTGAGGAAAAAGCTTTTTTAGCTGAAGTATGAGAATAAAATTCTTTCTACTGATAATGAAAACTCAAATTTTAATTTCACAGCTTCACTGATGCACATATTTTGGGGGGGATTTTTTTTTATTTATTATTTTACCTTTATACCTTGTAATAGAATCCTATCACAGCATCTTCAATGCTGTTTCAATTTAGATGAAGAGAATTAAAGCAACCCAAGGCATATTAAAAAACCCTGCTCTGGATGGGAAAATCCTACACCAAGTAAATGAATAAGTACATTAGACAACTTGGTTTTAAAAGTTTGATGGCTTTAAACATACACCACCGACATAAAACTCTTAGCAACATCCAGATCCCGAACAGAAAAATGGTTAACTACTTCAACTTCAACCTACATTTTTATTGATTCTAACTGGAAGATTTTCTACACAATCTGACATGTATTTTTAACAAGGTTAGCAGACATGGCAAAAAAAAAGGGGACGGGGGGCAGAGTTAGATTTGTTAGATATTTTAGTCTCATTTAGTTTCACAACACTGGGAAGGATTTAGACAGGGAGCTCCAAGCTGTGGAAAGTGAGATTAATGAAAACTGGAGACAAACCCGAACGACAAAGTTTATGCCTGGATCCAATTTACAGCACAATTTGTAGATGAAGAAATAAGTAATATGAGAACCCTCAGATCTGGGGTTCCCAGTGAGCCCTCATCAGCATGAGATTAGATGTCACAACAAGTAAAGATTGTTGGCTTGCGCATGGTTGTAATATAAACATAAAACCGCAAATTAAAGAAAATATAAAAACAACTAAAAAGGAACGTTTGAAATTATAACAACACTGTCATGCATTGGGAGATCGGGACTTCTGTGACTAGACAGAAACTCTACCACAAAATACAACTGCAAAATCATAATTTCTTCAACTGCTTTAATCCTTACCACTGAGGTTCACAAACATATATACACGTTTTCTATCTGAATTAAAACAAACAAAAAAGAACAACTGACACCTGAATCACAATGTACTAGGAAGTTCTTTACTTACTGGGACTAAATGCCACTATGGAAAAAAGTCGGGCACACAAAGTATAGACAACTAACCCAGATGTGTTCATGATTACCAAATTCCTGTATTTACCTGATGGTATGTAGGCACTCTGCACTTCTTCCTCGTTTTGCTCTGGGCAGCATAAGAAGCTCACTGCACAGACAGGATGGGTGGTGAGTGAAACAGATATAATTATGAAGCATTAGATGACATGAGTTATGCCAATGATATGCAAATGAAAACATAAAAAGAAACAAGAAGCTTCCACCCAGATAGATAGTCTGATAATGTTCAAACCCAGACTGCACTACTCAAAGAATGCCTGTGAGCCAAAAAATGCGTGTGATATCTACATTTACAACAAATTCCTTTTAGCATGGCATCTAGTTTTGTGGGATTTCTCCTTTTTGAAATTCAGTACTGTTTCAGAGCTCTTCATGACAAAAGGAATCCATAAAACAGCTACATTTCTCTAATAACCTCCTTTCTCATAAACCAATTAATGAAGAAATACTTTAGAAAAAAAAAGATTTATGGTGGTTGTTTGGTTTTTTCTTTCTTCCTAAACCACAAAAACATACATGAAAAAGCAGGGAGGGTTTGCTAATAATTTACTGCAAATCAGTTTAGGGGAAGAGTAATTGGTCACCCCTTCAGGAAAACAAAAATATATGCTGGAAACATTCAAGGTAAGGTTGGATGGGGCTCTGAGAAACCTCATCTAATTGAAGAAGTCCCTGCTCATTGCACGGGTCTTGGACTAGATGACCTTTAAAGGCCCCTTCCAACCCAAAGATTCTATGATTCTACATTCACTGGAAATAATTACATTTGGACAAATACAAATTCTGACTCATAGCTCTTGACAGTATTTTGTAATGCAATCCCAAAGAAAAAAAAAATTGCTAATTGACCATTAGACTTTTTGTTTCTCCCTGTTTCCAATTCAGAAAATCAGCCATCTATTCTATTTTTCATTTACTGTAACCAAACACATACTACAGCTGTCAAGATGGTATAATTAATACATATTTATGCCTATGGTAAATATGACTATGATATGAAATATCCCTTGAATTAATCTTGTAGTTTTATACACTTCAACAGAATCAGAAAGACCAAGCTCCAAACCTCCTAATTTTCGTAAATATGAAATTAAAGCTAAACTTCATGGAAACATGCTATTTTAAAAGAAGCAGGGAATCATATGAAGTACTATGGTGACAAAGAGAGAAAAGATTAAAAAATAGATAAAGCAGCAGTTGTTCATTATGTTTTGTGCTTCATGCCATTATAATACGACCCATTTAATTGATGCAGTATAGGTAATATTTATCTAAATCTCTGAACTGGGCAGCTTGAAATAATGGCTTGTGAGTCATGTGTGAGATTTAACTTTGCATCTGGAACCACTAGCCTGATTTTGATGCAACAAAATGTATTAAAGGTGAACTGAATTGTTTTTTTTTTTTAAGCAAAACTTCCATTCATGAGCTCGTAGGACTGACAGAATTTATATGCAGGTTTCCAAATTACAGAAAAATACGCATTTTAGGAAAAAAGTTACCATTTTCTTAAGAGTTGTGAAGTAGATGCAAAGTCCACATTAAATCATAGAGTACTTCGTTAATATTAGCTCTACATTTACTAAGCAAGAGAGTATCTATTGTAATTGGCCCACAGCAAACAGTAATATAAAACTAATCCAGAAAGGGGATATAAAATAGCAAATCCACCATGAAATCTTCTAGTTAAAAAAACAATGCAAAAGAATCTATCACAGTAGATTATCGATAATGTAAGAAGATACTCACAGTTGCATAATAAATTAAGACTGGTTTGGAGACATTTAAAATAAAGATTGTTATTCTAAAACAAGTGTTTTCTACTACTCACATTAACAGATTTTCTGTAGGAATAAAAGAAACACTAAAAAAAAATTATAAGGACCATGTCCTTGAAAATAGGATGATGATCCTAAATTCAGAGCAAAGTATACTGCTTAGCTAGATTTCCTAATAAAAAGCTTTTCCTAATAGATTTATGTATATACACACATACCCGTGTGTATATATGTGAATAAATATATATTAAAAAAGTAAAGTGGACAAATCAGTTCCACTGGAAATTTATGACACTGGATACTTTAGTAAGAGACTATGATAACTATTTTACAAAGATCTATTCAAAATATTCAATATTAATATGGGACCAATAACAGATCTTTGAAAAATGATGAAAGATAATCAGCAATTGCAATTTCTGCCATATAACTATCGTGCAATTACTCACCTTTCAAACCAAGTTTATGTTAGGTAGCCACATGAATGTACTTGTTTAGATGATGGGTTCAGTAAATGAAAAGCAGATAACTATTATACTACTATTGATACTATTACACAATACTGAAAAAATATTTTTTTTTAAATCTTGGATGTGACAGAGAATCTCAACAAAAGCTGGTGTTGATCTTCCCTATGATGCTGCTTTTATGTACTAAAAGACAATAAAACCTGTACGAGTTATACAGTCTCCACAACTGAAGAATCCAGGGGAAACATGAAAAGGAAAATGAAAAAAAAGGAGACCACTGCAGACATCATTACTCAAGGAGAGTAAGTACATGGACTCATCTTTAAATCCTGCAAATAAGCCCTGTACATCCTTCATGTCTGATCTTTATACTTCTGAAACACTTTTTCTGAACACTGAAAAGAACTGAAGAATGTGTTTTACTCCTCTGAACAAATCCAGCAGCCCATTGCTGCTGCGGCTCTGGTCTGACAGCTCATGTCCAAGCAAGCTTCAATGCAAGCCCTGCTCTCCAAGCATAATCCATGCATATATCATCGTTTATATCATGGTTTGAGGCTTTACTGGAAGAAAATTTTCTAGACAGTTAACTATTACCTATATTTATTTCTACTGACAAAAGCTACTTTTTCATGTTTCTTCCTCTTCAGATCTGCTGAATAAGTAACCTATTCAATGAATATTTTCAGGAATCTTTTCAATATATCACTATTTATAATAAATAATAACATGAAACATTTGCAACAAGTGGAAATTACTTGAATTAGCTTAACTAGATCTGAACACTATATTCAAAAAGCATTTCAATTCACCTCTTGAAGGAAATTCAGTACAATGCAACTTAGACAATTCTGTACATACTTCTTGCCTATAAGATGGAATTTAAAAATGTTCCAAATAACTCATTAATTCCCATACGTATGTTATCACATTAAAAAAGCGAAACAGGCAAGATCATATACAAAACTGAACTAGTTTAACTGTAAAAGCCATCTGTTATTCAATTTCTATGTTGCTTCAAAATTGGACAAAGTTCCAGAGATTTTTATGGTTTATTCCTTAAACGTTTTCACATCACTATGGAATGTATTTTTGTATTGGATTTACTGGATCATTTGGAAAGGTTTTTTCACCCTTACTCATAAATAGTAGTAATTTGCTGCCAAAAAAAATAATCCAAAGACATTACTAGGACATTTGATTGTACATGAATGGTAAAAGTTTGCCATTATAGTTTAGCTATATGATTTTTTTCCCAAAGTAAACAAACAACCCACAAACACTGGTAATCTATGTGACTGTCATCATTATGTTTCCCAAATACTAAACTAAAATCCTTTTTTAAACTTTTTTCAGCTATGAACTAAATAGATATTCTCATTTTCTTCCACTTTATTAGAAGATAATCCTAGATAGCTGAAAATATCTACTAGGAGAGGCCAAGCATTCTCTGAGGAGTGTAGCCACTGCATGTATTCCAGAGAGAGATGTGTACACGTCATGC
Source organism: Phaethon lepturus (assembly GCF_000687285.1). Classification (NCBI taxonomy): domain Eukaryota; kingdom Metazoa; phylum Chordata; class Aves; order Phaethontiformes; family Phaethontidae; genus Phaethon; species Phaethon lepturus. Next base: position 82,316 of record NW_010562780.1, read on the forward strand.
ACCTATGACTGGAGAACTTTGTTATCTACAAGCACCTGTATCCTTGCTATGCTTGGGTACTGTACCAGGCTCACCAGAATGTTATATAAGATGCTGTGAGACTGCATATATAGATGTCCAAAATCTATTAAGCACAGGAATGCAAATAATAGCATATGCAACTCCCAAGTAGTAAAAAGGCATGCCTGGTATTTTGCTGGGTACCAAAACAGAAAAATTCTGAGTTACAAGAATAGCTACAGCATACATGTAGATTTATGTTTTTCTAACAAAAATCTCTGGGCTTCATTCATGAAACAAACAGCAGAATACTCTAGGACAAACACCCAAGAACCATTAGTCTAGATACCTGCTATTACTGTCAGCCCAGAGCAGAATTTTACCAAAAAAAGAGGCATAGATAATTTAAACATGGCACTAGACTTGTCAGTTAGGATGATTTCTCTCCCTTCCCCATTACTATCAGTCATGTTTCTACTGAATACTTGAAAATTAGGCAAACCAACAAAGACATTTCTAAATTTGTTTCCAAGTTCAGGCTGACAATGTACCTTTCTTGATCAGACAAATACTGACTATCCATGTCTCTGGATCTGTAATCAACTGGAGTTCTGGAGGCATCATGGTGTCTAGTTGGAGATCGTGATCTTCTCATTTGATGAATTTCATCTAAACTCCTGAAAGGCAGAAATGTGTATGATAATCTTGTTTTCTCACAAATAACACAGCTTAATGGACTACAGTAAGAGTTGGCTGAAGGAGGTCTTTAATCATTAATTTGTTAGTACATGACTTCTAAAAAAATATCGATTCCAATATTAAAAAAGATTAAAGATTAAAAATCTTATTTTTAATAGATTAAAAAGATTAAAGATTTTTTAATCTATAAAGACTAAAAAAACCACCACTAAGCAGCCATTGCTACCATATTTAGAAGTACATGCCTGTTTCTGTATACACTGATGGATTCAGTACTGGCATTTTCAAAGTACTTAAAGAATAACTGAGATAACACAAGAATTGATAATACCTCACATGAAATTAAGTTTTATGCATTTGTGGATTCATAGCCAGATTTCTAAAGGGCTGATTTTTGGCTGCCAACTTTTTCCAGGTATCTCCAGGTATTCTTTAAGAAATTCTGAGATATGATATGAGAACTTGCAGCAGTTTTTATCAATCTCAAACTAAGTGTTATACACAAGTGTTATACAAAAGGGGTACGATTTTGTATAAATGCAGGTAGGCTCTGGCCTCCGTGACAGTAATTTAAAGCTCTCTTCACAGAGAAAAGAACAAGAAAAGAAACTACTATGTGAAGGGCAAATTCTTCCTTTAGGTTAATAACTGCCATTGGAACAAGAAGCATTAGTTTTTCAAAGTATAAAATGAAGGAATGGGTGGAATTGACTATGAAATATTTCATGTGTGTCTCATGCTTGTAGATAGAAAGATACAAGAGCATATATAATTGTTTGCAAAAGCAGAATGAGGAGCTCTCATTCTCTGCTATAAAAAAAATGAGACAGTGCCACAGTCTATTTTATGTACTCTTCTATCTGTTAAGGATGCAACAGCAAGTGATTTAGTGGGTAGTGAAATATCTTCATCTGTAAGAACTGATGTAACAGGGGGATGCACGCAGTGACTTAAAAAACACACAAAATTTCAATGCACAAGAACAGTATATATGGAGGATGGAAAGGCAGAAGCAAGATCTCAACTGAGGGAAGCTGTTTTTCCAGAATATACCATCATTTTGAAACATCACAGATGTCTGGTATTAAATGACCAGTGATGGAACTCCAAAAAAACAGACACAGAAATGATGGTTCAGGACAGTACTGTAGCACAAAATTTTGTATACAAACTTCAGCTAAGTAGGGTAGATTTTCAGTAAACTACCACAGCTAGTGGGCAATAATATTGCTACTGCAATTCTTGCAGTAATTCAAGAACAAAGCTTCCTAGAAATTGGAGGAAAGGAAAACTGGTAAAAATTGGCTGATTTTTAGGGTTCCATGAAAGGTTGCAAGAGAAGTTTATTGCCCTGCATAATAAAACAAGCAAAATCAAGTGGGTCAAGTTTTGTGCTTAAACAGTCTGAATGGCACTATTCAAAAAAAGCATAAAGCATGCAAAGGAAAAGCTCAGAAAGGATTTTCCTCTTAATAGGTTGTCTATGAAAAGCAGTAAATGCAGAAAATGGACGTTTATAACTTGCTATCTATCTGATGCTGTAAAGTATTTTTTACTTCTTCCATTTAAAATGTCACTTTATAAATACAATTGGTAATTTCAGCTTGCTTTTACTTCAAAAATAGTTCTTATACAATTTTTACGTGCCATTATTTATTATCCTACAAATATACTTAAGTGGCTTCATACAAGATTCAGCCACCAACTGAAAAAACATTTCCAAACCTGTGTATTAGTTATGGTACACAGATGATGAATCACAGAGAAAATATCAGTAAGAAGAGGTAAGTCTTGCAAAGTTACGATTCATCCCATGAGTGCTCTTAAATGATTAATAAAATCATACATTAAGTTCAAATACTACACTATTAAATTCAGATACAAAAAAAGTCTTAAAATCACAAAAAATTGCTGAACAAGAGAAAAGTTAATAATGACAGATTATAGAAACTTGACACCACCCAGTGTTTCAGTAACTTGTGATGCCTACCTCTGTAATGGCACATTTGGTAAACGTGAACGGGTCCTGCCCTGATCGTCGCCACGGTGAGGAGATACAGATCGTGAACGATGATGTGTTGTTCTTTGCTGTTCTGGCACAGTTAGCGTTGTAGATTTACTTTCTCTAGTACTAGATCTATAACCTACTGGCAAGAGGGCAACAAAAGGAAATTAGAGAACAAAAGTCTGAGTTTGGAAAGAACTGAAATGGTTAGTCCTTCCAGGAATACACAAACTTCAAGTCATCATTCAGCTATTGTACATCCCGCTGTATCATGCAGCCAGGATAAATTACTAGCATTACCTTTAAATGTCTACATGTACAGACACAGAGAAACGGAGATGATTTTCATTACGTACTGGAAGATGTGGAGGAAAGGACTGAAATAGTTTTCTGACTTGGGGAAGAGTACCCAGACGATCTTGTACTTCAAATATCAGAAAGGAATCCAAGCAATGTATGTTTACCTCATCTAACAAATGGAGAAGGCATGCTTGTATACGACAGCACAGATTCATCCAGGACTGCTCATACATAAATCATCCTTCTGACTCTTGTTTCAGCTAAATACAAAGATGTTCTCCTACTGAACTTGGACAAAGCTACCTACTTTCAAAAATTACAAGCATTTAGAATATGTTGTATAGAATATTGGGTGTTGCACACTGCAAAACATTCTTTCCGAATACTATGAATGAGCTGCAAAGTTTCTCGTACCTCATTTTTACATGGAATTTCAAAAAAAATTGGCAGAATGTTAGTACCTTTAAAAGCATTGATATTCCTGTGCCTTTTGCCATGTAGTACACTGTTTGCCTTGATACACACTTTGAATCCCATCTTAAAACAGATATTGAAGCTCAGCAAGAAGCTTTCAAAAGGTGCCTGTTATCTTTCCAAAAGAGCCTAAGGAAATTTGCTCAGACTTCAGTTGCTCACTTCTAGATATTTAAATCAGACTAAAAGAATCCTTTGACCGAAAATCTCTTAAGTGATGGAAAGGGTCATCCCTTAAGTCGTCCCTAAACGACTTCACAAATTACTGTTTAGATTCCAAAATAATCATTTTGCTGCTTCTCTGAATTTGTCTAGCATTAAGTTCCTGTAATATGTTATTTTGTTCAGCTCAAAAAACAGCCTGTATAAGAAATCTTCTTCCCGTGCAGGAAAAGACTATGATTTAGTCAATCACCAACTGAATACAATAAATAAGTTACACTTTTTAAGGATCTTGTTACAGAGTTTCAACCTGTATTTTTTCATATTTTGTATAATTCTTGTAGTTCTTCTAGCAAATTGTTATAGCCCTCTTAAAAGTATGGCCCATAGACAGACTCTGTATTAGGCTTGGTCATGTATTCAGTGACACTTAATAATCTGTTTAGTTGCAAGGTTGAACCCTGATCACAAACATCAAGGAAGCATCCATGTTTTTTTTCCCAAATTATGCATCAGTTTACCAATGTATTCTAATGGACATGTAACTTATCTGAATGCATTATCTTGTTATTAGAACTGGAGAAAAACACTTTGTTAAAGAGCGGTAAATAATCCTAAAATAAGGGTATCTTCCACCATAGAACAGACTGATCTTAGTAACACAAAACTGAGAACAGAGACCTACTAGGTGATGCATTTTATCATCCAAGGAACTCTAAGACTCTTTTCCCTGTTTATGCAGTTTATAATATCACAGCCTCCAGAACTGTGTCCACTTTTTATACAGTATTGAACAAACTAGCGAAAGTTATCCAAAGATAACAGAAGAGCGCCTTGGTGCTGTAGTATCCTGCAGTAGCTTCCAGCCTTAAACCAGCTTTGCAGCAACTTCAGTAAATAAAAAAAGATTCGCTTCAATAAGTTCTTGTTGTCTTTAATACATTTACCATTACAAATACGATAGGGAAAACAGATAGGAAGGAGACAATGTTGACAAAACAATGATTAGACAGTTTTACTGCAGACTTTCTGGTTACTGTCAGCTAGAAAATATATGCAGAAAGACCTTTGTAAGTTCATCTATCATTTTGTCCAACTTTTGTGTCTTCTACTTCATAGCATAGCGTCTAGTGTGAGAATATGGGAAGCAATTTTTTTTCTTCTATTTGTTGAAGCAGAGGAGTGCGATGAGGTTAATAAATCAGGGAAACAAGAAGCATTACGAGTATTGATAGATCTTAGAGGGTAGGACTGGGCCAAAGAAAAGCACTTGTAATAAGAACGTATCATGTAGCTCAGAAACAAACATCAAGGACCGTAACGTTGAGTGCATGTGTGTGCTGTTCTCAAACAGACTGTTAGATACGTCAAATAAAAATAATGAACATAATTTAATACTTAAAATGTGACATTATTCAAGCTTGGGGAGGGTGTGGGCTATTGTTTGAAAACCAGAGAAAACATGGAGAAAAAATTTTTGGGAGAGCTCTTTTGTAGCCACAAAAGAGAGGTCACTAGTAGCTACGAAACCAGAAAATGCTTGCCACTTAGAGGGCATTTTTAATAGCAAAGCTGTACTGAGTACTGTCTGCAAAATAGGCCTGTAGAAGTTGATAGCATACATGAAAGTATCTACTGAGGTTTATCAACCTTTTAACAAAGGAGGACTTCAATGTTTCACAGGTTTTGGCGTACTGTGACGCTGGAGTACCTTGCAAAAAAGTGTTTCAGAGTTGTGTAATAGAATTAGAAAGAAACATGATCTCCCTGATCTCAGGGTGCAAATTTGGGTGCAAATTTTGAAGCAAAAAAGGGACTGCCACAGGACTTCAATGGAGATTCCATCATCTCATGTCCTAAGATTGCTGCAGAAAATGTCGGGTTTTTGTCAGAGGAAGAAAAAAGACTACACATGACAAAAGCTGAATGTCTTCCTTTTCCCAGGATAACTAAATCTAAGCTGTATGTGCTAAAAAATATTTCATTTTCCAAACAAGCTTGTTTTAGATAAAATCCTGACATCTCTATCAGAAGGAACACTAGTTTACACTTATTCAACTCTCAAATCAAAGAAATCCAAAATTCCTTTCCAAGCTTTAGGCACCTGTACTGAAATACATATAAATTAAAATAATTAAATATAAATTTCAATTTAAACTATTTTTATAGAGCATCTCTAGTTTGCCTAAAAATATACACCTAGGATTATCCTGTACACTTAAAAATCTGGTATAGAAAGATGATTTTATTATACATATTCTTCAGAGCCAAGCTATCCAGGGAACAATATCTGAAACTTGTGCATTGTGCATGCACAAAGCTTACAGAACAGACAGAGCAATAGTAAATAAATTCTACCATAAGTGTTAGCTCAAGTATTGTCAAGTTGGTCAAATCATATCCATACTTCCATAGTGACTACGACAGTGACAGCAGCAGTAACATTTCCTCGTATCCTCAAATACAAAGGCTCTGTGCTCTCCAGAGTGAGCAGAGAATTTTTTTGCATGGACCAGCATGATAGCAGCAATCAAGCTTATGGTAGTTTATGCAGAAGAAGTTTCTCAGTTGCTCATGGGAAACTGTCAGGTGTGACATAACATGGACGCTGGATGGATGATGAAAATGGTTCTAGAAAATGTTTGATACCAGAACTCTTTTTTTTTTTTTTAAAGAAAATACAGACGATGACAAGGTGTTCTGTTGATGTCACCCTGCTGCTACAGGAGGAAAGTAAGTACAATGCAATAATTATACAGATCACATATGACAGAAAAAGAAATCGTTCTGAAGAGTTACCCATAGCATAAGCAATACAGCTCATTAAAAATATCCTTTAGGATATTGCCAACTGTCTATCAGCTTTTTTTCTTTTTAATTAACAAGAAAGTTACTCAAGTTTTGGTTAAAAAGATAGGCCTCAAAACATGTTCAGTTTTTATTAAATCCTTTACTGACCCTTCCTAAATACTTAGCATTGGAGAGGCCACATCTGGAGTACGGGGCTCCCAGTACAAGACAGACATGGAGTTACTGGTGTGAGTCCAGCTCAGGATCATAAAGATAATTAAGAGACTGGGAGCATTTTTGAACATTTCCTGTCAGATGGAAAATGGTTTATTTCAGATGGCAAATGGATGCCTTTAAGAATTGGCAGCTGAAAAAAAGCCCCAATTCTTAATACAGTATACTGAAACCTTAAACGTACGTAAATCTACAGAGGTATGCCAGTATCTACATTGCCAACTAAAAAAAAAAAATATATTAAATATATGAAAACATTAAAAATATTTAGAACCTATGATTAATTTTAAATGTTCACTCTCTCAAATGATGTAAAAATATCAACATTAATCTCTTCATTAAAGCAAATATCATTACTAGGTATACCTGAACAAATTTCCCTCTTAGTAACTCAGGTGATAAGTGTATTAACGCAAGGAAAGAACCCTACCAACATCAACGGAAGGAATTTGCCTAGAAGGACTATTTGGCTCAGTAAACATCAAAATAATATTGCGTTAATAAAATAAGTCATTTATTTGTAAGGTTATATAATGAATAGTCATATAATTTTAAACACAGATCAGGGAGATAGAGAGCTTTCCAAATTCCACCATGATTTAATTCAGTGATTTTCATCAGGAAGATCCACACAAAAACTGATTTAGTGCTGGCAATGACATACTGACTCTTCAGTTCGTTTGGGACAATTGGAAATATATTCATCTGACTTCTGGCAACAGGCAAATAGAAGTAGAAAAATGTGGTATCCAGAATGATCCTCAAGATTTTCAGTATGTAAGGAAAGCTGAACTAAAAGTCAAACCAAGACAGTCTCTACAAATATATATTTATGAACATTTAGGGTAATGAAGGCTTATGAAAACTATAAAAGATATAGCCATGCTACATGCATCTTAATCTACAGCCATGCATTCTCAAGAAATTCCATGGGAGACTGCATTATTTCTAAATTTCAAGCAAAAAGCAAATTAAAAAAAATATTTGCAGTAAACACTGAAATTTCAATTATTGTTTTAATATTATTTTTTTAATTTAATTTATATTTTAAATAATGGTTGGAACATTATGAGGGAAACAAACAATTTGAACCATCTGGTGGTTCACATATGAAGAATGATACGTAAAAGAAATACAAATGAATGAATAGTAGAATCTTTTAATTCACCAGATTTAAGACAGGAATAATCAGGAAAACTGTTTTTTTCACAATGCACTCTCCAAAACCAGTATCCTCAATATTCCAAAATGTTATAAAGAAAAAAAAAACAAAAAAACCCCAAACAAGCAAACAAGAAGAAGAAGAAGAAGAAAGCAGGACCATGCTGTTCACCCACGCACCTGGAGGAACAACTCCAATACCATCATCAACATCATAATCTGAGATGTCACTATCACTGATTGGCCGAGATCCTGCACAACAGTAAGGTAAACAAATACCTGAACATCTAGTCGTGTTATAAAATGTAAAAATCTGTTCATTTAACATACTACTGAAATTTAAAAGATTATTTAAATCCAAACAATAGAGGAGGAGAACTAAACTGCAGTGACCGACAGTGACGTTTCACAAAATAGCTGAGCAAATTTAACATCTTACAGCTGCTGCAGCCTCCTTTCCCCTTCTGCTTCCCTCAAGTCCTCACTAAGCCTCTACTAGAATAGTTTATCTCACTAAACCAGCAAAAAGTTAACTCAAATAAAGGAAAAAAATACTTTTGTGCTATTTCAGTGAGTAAGCTGAATCAGCTTGCTGAACAGGAAAGGAGAGGTGGCAGCATATGGTGAGAGGGGAAGAGGAAACAGCACTGCCAGCTTTTAGAAAAGTTCAAATATCTCATGAAAACTAACCTTTAATTTGCTCGTTCTATACATATCCTCCTGCAGCAATTACTGCAGCATCACATTTTTATAATTCAATCCTGAATGTGCACCAGTTCCCTATGCATTGGCTGGAACGAATGGCTTCCACGTTTAAGAAAAAACAAAAATAGCTTGGAAATTTATTTTAAAATAATCCCCTATGTCCTTCTTATTTCTATATAAATCTTAATTTAAATGAACTGAGAAGCTACAATATTCAAATATTTCAGTACATTCATTATTTTGATGTCATAAACAAACCTGAAATCAGACTCATCAAAACAACTGTACCTCCCAAATAGAAGCATCCAAATTCTTTTTGCTGCAAAAGCACAGTTCTCATCTGATTGTATAATGAGCATATTGGAGATTGAGACTAACCTGATGATGAAAAGTGTTTTTAAGCCTCATCAGCCTTTAAGGATTTTCTTTTTTTAAGTCAAAAGCTTTTAATTATTAAAAAAAGTATCCAACAATGATGAACTTCATCTTTCTATTTAAAAGGAAATTATTGCAAACAAATGTTTGAACAATTTTATTTTGCTAGTGAAAACCAAACCAATTCCAACAGGTTTCACATACTTCATCACAGATGAAAGGCATGTCATAATTTGTATCTTTTTTCTGCCACACATTTTAATTATGTTTAAAGACTATGAAATAGTATTTTTATGTTGTATATGAAAGTTAAATACCATTACACCATATCCAGCATTTCTAATTTAAAATTTAATAGAGATGAATGGAATTTGGACCTACTTTGTAATTTTTTGCTAGTGCTTTCTCCACCATGAACATGTCTTCTTGGCATGAAAGGTGATGGCTGAGGCAGAGGTAGTGAAGATTCATCATGTGTCTGTAGCTTATACCAATGTGGTTCATCATCTAAAAGTGCTGTCTCCAGCTCTATAAGAATCTAGTAGAAAATTTATTAAGTTTTAATTTTACTTTCAAGGCACAAACACACAAACAGATATATAAAATAAATATGCATATGTATTCAAAACCAAACAACGAACTCAGGAGAAATGTGATTGTATGTATCACCTCTCCAAGAAATTCACTCTCCTCTTCTTGTACTCTTGGCTGATCCCATACGGTTATTTCAAGCATTCGTTCTCTAAAATCTCTACGATGTACATGTGAGTAGAGAAAAGTTTGGTTCCATTTTGGCTCTAGACTTTTCTTTACTGTTTTGGTCCTCCTTTTACTTTTATCACTGAAACATAAATATTTGTTGTAAATTGTTCGTAGAGATAAATCACAAAATGCCATCTACTCATCAGCACTCACTGTTTTAATTCTTTCTGATCTGATAATGCCTAAAAGAGAGAAGTATTTGCTCTACAATGGATCATGTTCATCCAAAAGTCCACACAGCTAATTTGACTGACTTGCATGATTCAAGAACAGTTTTTTGTTATAATTAATCTAACTATAAGAAATTATTAAAGACAATTCTTTACTTCATAAGCATTCATTTAAAAGTTGCTTCAATACGAGGTAAATTACAACATAATTTTCTAAACTGAAATATTACTACCTTCTGTCTGGAAGAAAATACATTTTTACATAGGGATTCCTGGGGCGTCCATCTACTCTTGGTGGCAAATCTGTTGCTTGCAGAACATTTACTATTAACTGATGTCCCACTTTGTCATACCACAGTTTAACCTAGAAGAATCAAGTTACCAAAAAACAGTAATGAAAATGGAGAAAAAACTGAAAATGAAGAATTTTCAGACTGCATCACATTAACCACAATGTCTCTTGGAAAAAACAATGGTTACTTTTACAATGAGATATATTTTGTTTCAAATTCCTTAAATATTAAGTTAGATGGAAAAGACAATGGTATATATCAAAGACTTTTGTATTTACCACAGCTGAATAAAATGGAGATGCCTGATTATACTTACATTGTTTATTGTACTCACTGCATAATCTTCTATGTGTGAGTGCAGATATGTCTAGCATATGTCTTAGCTCTGCACCTTGAAAGCTACATTCAAATAGGAAGCCCTGACTGTAGTTAAACTTGAGGCATAGTTGAAATCTATCTTCTCTGATCTGAACACCTGCAAGAACACCTTGCAGATGTTCTTATGAAAAGTAAAATATAGAGCTAAATAATTTCTTAAGAGAATCATAACATCATGAATTTTTTGAGCTTGCTGTATACTTAGAAATTAATATGATCAATATAAAAATATATAAGAATGTGCAAAACAAAGTCTAAGTACTCACAGTATATTTAATAAGCATAGCTTCAGTTAGTATTATAGACAGTTCCAGGAGGTAGTGTGTAATGTAATCTAAATTAGAACGCATTACTGAACAGTGTAACTCTCAACAGATATACAGCTCTTTAAACGCTCCCATGAAGAAGATAAAGTGGTACGATGCCTGTTATCTGTGGATTACTGGGCATGTATAGAAGAGCCACCATTTTCAGTGCAGAGGGTACAGGGCGACAAGTTACAAGGCACTTTTATGGGCTCCTCTCCATGTAAATTCCTGCACTCTTTGGTGTATTAAGACAACAACTCTTTACCTCTGCTGTGATTACAGTGATGGGTTGTGAGTATGTACAGGGGGGTCTTAAAAAACATTTGAAAGACATTAATCTTTACCAACACCAGACATTTCTCTTGACCTCCCAACAGACCTTGGGAATGTGGAGGGCTGAAGGACCAGCACTTCACAGATTTTCATTAACAACTCAGGAAAAACAAAATATGCTCACAGAAAGCTGCCCTGGTAGGACTTGTGGTGCATCCCTTAGGGCTCCAGGGCTGGTCGGAGATATAACAGAAATAGAAGGCCTTTCCATCTTCTGAGATTCAAAAGAACTTGAACCTAAAAATACATGAGAAACACATGAACATTCCATGCAAAATTTTGAAGTGAATTTGGATAACTTATGAAATGCTTTTTCTTTGAATTGTATACAGCTTGTATTTATACACAGTATAACTGGATTAATATACAGAAAAATTTCATACTGATGTAGATAGCATGGTGAAAAAGACTGTCTGGATACCCTCTCCCTCGATTGAACCTGACATTTTTTGTTTTATTTGAAATAACAAGTAAAAAAAGTGCTCCTCATAGAGTAGTGGCAAACCATACCAAATGTTTTAAATCAAATGTTATCTTCTGACAGGATTACATATCTCCCTTCCAACCCAAACTATTCTATGATCTCAAATCTTTGATGAATAAGCCCACATCTCTTGCACTAGGATTATACTCCTAGTAGCCTCTGAAATTTTAATTCCCAAGAATCTGGTGCACAGGAAGGTACACAGGACATGCATCTGACATGGAGGATGCTCCGGCACCTGCTGGACATCAGCAGTTCTCCAGCAGTGAAGCAGAGCCCTCACTAATGAGATGAGCTCATGACAGGTGTAACAGCACTTGGTGGCCCCACAGGACTCTATCTGAGGAAAGGTTTCTGGGTGCATCTCAGACAAGGCTCAGAAGAGAAAGGACTGGGAGCCATGGCCATCACACACTCTAGCTGACGTTATTCATACAGCATAGTTAAAAAGAAAACCCTTCTTTTGAAGCACGATACACAAAAAGTTCACCTAACCAATGTTTTCTTGTTAAGAAAAACAGAAACAAGAACTCTGGACTTATGCTGGGTGGTGCAGGAGGTGAAATCCTGACACCATTTGTACCTTTGGCAATCCCTTATACTTGTTTTCTCTCTTACGTTAGGGCAAGTAAATGATTCTTTTGGGCCACAGCGTGTATACCAGTACGGTACTAACAACACATGATATAGAAGAAAACAATAAAATCCTGCTAACATTTGAAACCTGTATAGCTTTTAATCAAATCGATATTGTTTTGAATTTAACACACAAGACCAAAATCCATTGAATTCTGTTATACAAAAACCTTGGAGCCAATGCAGTCGCCTAGTGCTCATCTTTCAGAAAATTCATAGCCAAAATGATTGTGCTGTGTACAAGACCATGCTTAGTGAAAGGAACGAGACGTGTACTCACTAGACTCTAACGGGGGGTGAGAAGTCTCAGGAATCCGTGGAATATCACTAAAACGTGAATACACACATAATAATTAGAAACAGTGGACACAGCCTTCTGCTGCAACAAATAGATTTCTGGGACACTTTTCTGGAAATACAAATTTGTTTCTGTTCTAACAAGTTACAAGGAAAGCAAGGGGAAGCATTTAAATACACTTTTTTCACTAGCATTCATGAAAATCTTACTAATGCAAACTACTTCTTTTAAGTTAATGAACTATCAGCCATAAGAATAAGCACTACAACGTTAATATTGTGGATAGATTCCACAATATTTTTACAACTAGAACAATAAAGTTAGAGAGCTTTTAGGAGGAGAAAGGTGGCAAAAGGTAGTATAGCTATGAATGTTCAAGTATTTTTTGGAAGGAAAAAAAAATCCAAAAAATAACACATAGATTAACTCACTAGTAATTTTTATATAAACGTCTCAAGGTGTTCACAGAATGAAACTGGTGAAAATGTCTTATAATAATAAAAAGAAAAAGCAAATAACATTAGCAATGTTAAATAAACAAAAGAGTAATGCATTTCTTCAAAGGCTAAAAAAAACCCAAATCATATTACGATTGGGTATAGACATTTTTCAACATACACATACCCAGCACACACACAGGTACAAGTAAAATCAAACTGGTTAAGTCCACACACATCTATCAAAATTTTGCCATCGACAAATTTACTCTTCCATCAAAATCTGGATGATGCTAGGTCCTGACTCTCTTTTGTTCTCAGCAATCATTGAAAATACATTGCAAGACCAAGAAATGACTGTTAATGTACAAAAATTAGCAAAGCAGCAGAGCAGGAAAATGGAAACAAAGTTGTTCAGTGAATTACTTGAAAATATTTTCATCTACACAAAATAATTGAAAATCAGAACTACAACAGCATTTCTGAAGAACATTTACAAGATTTTAAGTCTAAAGCTAAGCATTTTAGAGGTATTCAGGCATTTCTCTGTTCAGTGAAACACTATCTTACTGAGTTGGAAGTCAATAAAACTAAGAGACCTAAGTATATAGCAGTCACCTGTGAAAAAGAAACAGACACTTAAGTCAGAATGTAACAGTGCCCAATAAATTAGTGTTAAATTTGCTTTTCATGTCCTGCAATTTAAACTTCTATTTCAGCTTCAAGTTAATGTCTCACATCAGCTTACATCTTATATCACTCCACAAGAATGTGCTTCTCTTTGCTTTGACTTTGTAATTCAAGAGTTATGTGGTTTCCTCAAACTCATAGAAATATAACTGCATTACTTATTCTTGACATGGCATAGTACTACTTCACAAAAATATAAGCAGAGTAACGATGTGTTGCACAGCAAGGCTGCTGTGCAGACTTCTTCCTCTTATCATTTTCTCCCTTCAATTTCCAGGGCAATTCTCATCAGTCTGAAGTATTTACTTAGCATATTCAAACCGATTTTTCTGTTCAATACAACATTAAGCTTGCAATGTTTTCCTGTGCTACAATATGAACATTCTTGTCGGCTGTATAGCATTATTTGCAATAATATCCCATTTAGAATATCAAAGGAGGGCTCATATGTGCAAGGAGTGTTTCAACATGGGAAGTGCAATCTACTGTGTCAAGTTTCGTAATTCCTGAGTGGGTGAAAAAATGGTCAAGTTGACAGTATTTTCCTCACTTAAAGCTGGTGATAAAAAAGTCCTTGCCAGGTAAAGGCAAATGATAAAAATAATCAGATCTTTCTTAAGACTTTAATTGTCAGACAAAGAACTGAAAGTATAATTTTTTTTAAGTCCTTGTAATTCTTAGGAAAAACTGACAGGAACAATAGAAGCTAGAATTAATAATAGAATAAATTTCAACTTCTGACAAAATGCATGGTTTGCAATAGAAATGTTATTTGGCAGCTTTCCTACCCACTCTGTTCATGACCACCATATTAGAGCTTGTTCACGCACAGACAATCTCTAAAACTTTATATATATAAGGTCTATGTGTGTGTGTGTGTATATATATATATATAAAAATTATTGCTAGACTATCTCCTCTTCTCTAATATATTTGTCTTGTTTAAGTACAGCTCCACACAGAACTGCAAGACACAAAAAGCAAAGCAACCAAAAAGTTAAGTATGCAGTACAGTACTGATCACCAAACTCATGGCAGAGTATCCTAACAAGCTCTGTAACAGTTCTGCTTTCTGCTATTGATTTCAAAATGGACATGAAATAGTTCAAAGTTATGCTTCTGTCCATATTTAAAAACATTGGCATTTTAATTGAAGAATGAAAATTCTAAAAAGAAACTATAATCTATAGCTTTGTAGGTAAGAAAATGAGTCTTATCTAGCCTGCCCTTACAGATTGCAGGAAATACTCTAACAGTATTATTTACAAAAAAAAGCTCTTCAGAAGAAACAGTAGAAACCTCAGACTTATATTATTCAAACCTAGACTATTCAAATCAAATGGTAAAAAAACAAAGTAAGAAGTAGCACAACCACTCACTGAAAAAAGAACAAAATTTTTCTCTGCTTTCAGACCAATGTAAACATCAGAAAAGTAATGTCAGACACATTCCAATAAAGAGCTGCTGACATCGAGCTTTGTCTTTCTATCTCTACCCTGAAAGGCAAAGGTTTTTTGTGATCTTATATGACTATCTTATGTCTGATCGTTCTACACCTTAATGAATACAGAAATTAAACCAAACTATACATCAGGTTCATACTACTCTGTGCAGATAGATGGTTTGTGAGGATCACTGTTTTGTAAAACACAGGAACAGCTATAAATTCTCTGAGGGCTATAGTCAAGAGCTTGATCACTGGAGACAAACCAAATTCAAATGTGCTTGTAACCCACACTTCTTTCGGCTGCTCTGGGGACAAAAGGATTGTCCTCTATGCCTGACAGTTTTCAGTTTCTGAGTACCTGTCCCCAGTGCTCATTCTCCTATTTCCAAAACCGTTCCTTCCCATCAGAACCTGTAGATCAATCTGCAATTTGCACTAATTACATTACTTGAGCAACTCTCTGGAGTTCAGTACTGCCTGGTTTATGAAGGAGGTTCAACCTCCTTGCGAGGACCTAGAGCACAGTAGCAGTCCCTGCACAGAGGAGCTGAATCACACCAGAGAAACAACAATTTTGGCAATATTATATGTGGAAATCCAAGCAAAAAAATCTAGCATCTGACAAAAAAAACAGAGACAAATGAAAAAACATTTGTTTTACCTGCACCATGCCATAGAGCTCACCTGAGCACACAAGAGACTGTCAGTTAGTTACCATGCGAGGTTTCCTCTCCAAAAAGCATACCGCCAGAGGATTTTCTATGCTGTCCTATGTTAACCGCCTCTCGCGTTGTATGCATATTCATAGGTAATTCTTCCCCTCATATTTAGATAGCCAATCCATTAATTCTACTTTTTATAGGTTTGTTATCTACCTTGTGTTACAATCATTAGCATTAGCATCAATTAGCTTCCGTGAAGTTTTTAAGGTACTATTGTGGTTATACTGTTTACTGTTGTTATGCCTTCATCTGCTAATAGTGTTACGTTTCACATTTTTCTCTAATAAACATCCTACAATTATCCATTACTCAAAATTACATTTGCCGGTAGACACAGAAATCCAAATTTACAAGACCGAGAAAATTGTTTAGACATCAATTTTGTAACTAGCAGTCATATAATTTGTGGGATTACAGTCCTCCCATTATTCACTTAAGCCAAACTATGTCATATTTGGGCTTTTTAGATCAAATATGCTAGGACTTTTTAAATAGAGACCATTAAAAGTGATGGTACATTATTTGCATTATTAATACTGAGAGATGAAAACACTTAAATTATGCAGACAAAATATCATTTTTCAGGTCTTTCGGGAACCTGTTTCCTCACAGGAATTTTAGGTGTAATGGATTACCACTTAATGCTGTACCAAGCAGCTTTGATTTTGCTGAGTCAGCACCTAAGGTAGACACAAAACTTTGATACACTAGATTTCTTGGATTAAATAAAATTCCCTGTCATGAATTTGAGACAATCATATACTTTGGATAACAAGACAAGGAGAAGCTGGGGGGTGGGGAGAAGTAATGTAATGCAAGCAAACGATTTCCCATTATGTAACACAATCTACATAGATTACAACTACTAAAAAAAAAAAAAAATATTAAAAAAAGAAAATCCTGTGCAGTAGGTTCTTTTTTGTGACCTAGTATCAGGATTTCCTTCATTGTACAGTATCTGATATTTTTTTTCTCTTTTAGGATGACAGACAGGTAAATCCCAATCTGATACAGCATGACAGGAATTTGTCTCGTTATTGCTAGTGAAAGGAAATATCTTTACATTTCAAAGTTATATGCTCTAGTCGCTTTGGGATATTTATTTGCTTTTCTCAAAAAAAAAAAAATTATCAAGACACAACTCTTCAAGAACAGTGTTATTACAGTATGTAGAAACCTCCATGCTAAGACTCCGTTTATCTCAAAATAAAAGCAGTATCTGATGTGCTCTATTTTTGCCTGTATCTGGAGGAAAAAAAAAAGCATGGGTCATCCAAAGCAAAACTGCATTTTATCAGTACTATTTCTGGGTGCACTTTTTTAGTATAAAATTCACCGCTCAGATTCAGAAACATTCTTTGACTTTGAATGCACTTCATATTCTTTGCCTCAGTTCAACAGTTGTGATATTTTCTCTCAATTTTTTTTTCAAGAATATGTCACTGGAATGCTGTCACCTTGTACTAAAGTATGTGAAGCTATTAGATTTATCAAATTCATAAACTAAAATAATTAAATTGGTTTAATAATGAAGTTATCTTAAAAGCTTAAGGATACATGACATTTGCAAATATACTGATAGGAATAAATATATCTAAAGTTCATTAGTTAAATTACTAATCTAGCACTTTCCTTTTACATCAGTTGTAGAAATTAATTTTTATATTTTCTTCAACTGAGACATGGAGTTCAAGTCAGGTCCAGTACCAACATATTTCTTTTCTGCCAATTTAAACATAAAAACTAGACTTGCAAAAATCTCCTTATGGCATTTTATTTTTAATTACAAAGATGTAGGACTGAATTTGCAATTTTCAGTCAGGAATGTCTCCTAATTTAGCCAACCAAAGAATGTAAAATAAGGTTGCTTCTCCCCCACAGTCTCCATCTGGATGGTAATTTTAGCTTTTAACAACCACTATTATTGCATCAAGCTTTCATTTTCCATTAGAAGGTCAAACTCATAAGTGTAATTAGCAATGAATGTTAATTTTATTTAAGTACTTTTAATAGTGATTGTCATTAAAAAAGCAGAACTCATTTGCAAAATATAGCTAAACTTGCCCGGTATAGACAATACCAAACATCAAAAGCTGACGTGAAATAAATGTAAAAGAAAAATGTTTTAGTCAGAAAGAAAATTAATAGTGGTTTTTGTTTCTGAAACTGAAAACTTACCATATTTGAGACAGATAAAATGATAATTAGGATGAAATCTAGCAAATTCAAAATGGAATAGTTATGCACTCATAAGGAGGAAACACTACCATCTGCCTACAGGTATTCAGAGACTTATAGTGAGTGCACATGAACTCTGGGAAGGTGAAAAATTACTGAGAGATTGAAATCCTTTAAATTTTTTTTTTTAACTAGCCAAGAGTCACTTTTTATTGTTAATCATGCGACTTTGTTCCACATTATAAATGTGAATTCTAATATACGATTCATATTCAATCCTGTAGGACTTAGCTCAGAATGGTCCCAATAGAGTCATGTTTGCCGGAATGTAGAATATCATTGAAATAGTTGTGACAGATGCAGGGCCAACCCCACTAATCTTATCAATTTGAACAGATTTTATGACCTTTCTAAGGTTTATTTGGGAAATCAAGAAGATAAGAATTGTTACCACAAACCCCCCAAACCGGATTCATAATAAAGAAAAAATAAGACTATAAACATAACACATTAATACTAATTTTCTGACAAAACAAACTACCTTCATAAATATGAAGATATTTTTATTTCCACTTTTGATTTCGATGCCGGTATCGTTAAGCCTTAATGCAGTCTTTTCAGTTAAGAGTATTGGTTTTCCTTTTTTAGCTCTTTAAACAAAGCCTGTTTAAAATCCTACTATGCTCAATGTTTGCTGTTCTTCCTTCTATTCATGAATACTTGTATAAGTTATCCAGATTTAATGCAGCTAAAAGCCTGAAAAACAGATTTTTCTCATGCACAGGTCCATTTGATCCACAAATTTTCTTTTGCCACTTGGCAAAAAACTTGTTAGTACTTCGATCATACAGAAAACAACATTTATACTTATATGTATGTCATTGCATAGATCCAAGACTGTAAAAGGCAGTGAAGAAAATTGAATATACAAAAGTCAATAATAGAATAATAGAAATAATAGAGTAATAGAAAGTGAAACATATTCCATTATTAAGAGATAAAAATAATGAACTCACAAATAGTCCCTTTAAAAGTCCCATTAGAAGTAATAACTGTGCTTAAGAAGGAAGTCTTTAGCCTTACCCAATAGGCCTTGAAACAATAATTTCAACTTGAGGTTCTGATTTTGATTCTAAAATAATGTTGTAAACTTCTTCATTTGTAGCTCCAGGCAAGGGTTTACCATTCCATTCTAGAACTTCATCCCCTTGAATTTAAACAGAAGTTTATCTCATTTCCATATTCTTTTAGAAAAAAGCACAAAACATTTATGAAATCTATATAATCAAGTAACATTACCAGAAAACAGTTAAAAAGCTGTGCTGAAACCCAAACACAGCAAAACGTCAGAACACAGCTACAATTTGTACACACAAAACTTATTAAAGAAACCACTTGTGCAAACATATTAAGTATTTCCAAAATAATACAGCACCTGTTACTGTGCTATGAAATGGAGGAGTTTTTTTAAATGATCCTTTATTAACTAGCAGCAATAAAAATTGAAAACAAGTTAATCTTCAAAAATTAAAAATATAAATACCTACTGTTAAGTCTTTAAAAATCACAACATTTTCTTACATTATATAAACTCCATTTCAATTTCTTTACCAAAAGGGCAGTCTTCACTGTCTGTGTCAAATGTACAAAAAATAAAAGCAAGGAGCAAGTCACTATCTCCAGGAGATGTTATGGGAGACAGAAAGGAAAAGAGGATGTGAAAGTTATTTAGTTAACTTTCTTTTGTCAGCTTGCCATTTCTGGAATTTGAATAGCATGTACATTGTATTGTACTTTGGCATTATTGTAAAAAGGTGAAAATCTTGAAGTATAGTTTCTAAAGGAAGATCATTCTATACAATAAAATTGAAGGAACATAGGGTAAGTTTAGACTCTCATATGCCATTATATGTAGCAGTCAAAACTTCACAACCACTATCTGATGCCACAGATAACTTTCTTGATTGGCAATGATTTTATCTTTATTGACAATGATTTCTTGTTAATCAGATTAAGTCAGGAACAATCCTTCAGCTGCTGGCTTTGCTCCTTTCTGAGGAGATCTAAGCAAAATCATCAAACCTGTGCTTGTTAATAAGCTGAGGAAAACTATCCTAACTGATGTTGTATCTAGCAAAACACATGGCTTCAATTTCTCTTTATGTTACATGAGTGTCAACCCTTTTTCCCAAACAGCCTATACTTTGGTATTTTAACAGTAAGCGCCACAGAGTACTCCACTGGCTTTCAAAGCATTTTGGCATTCTTTAAAACATAAGGGCTTCGTAATGACAGACTTAATAAATGCTTGCTGACATAAGTATAAATTTCTACCATGCTGAATATCTGACACAGTTTTAAATGTTTTGTGTATTTAACACTTAATTGTATGTCAGGAGGGAACAGGAATTAGATATTGCCTAGGAACTTCATTTAAAATTTATACAACTCAGTGAAAAGATACTCAGTTTCTTCTTTAATTCTGACTGTATTTTAAAGCTAACAACTGTTATAAACTAACATGTTGTTTTTCCTTAAAGTAGAATCTTAAGTCCTACTGTAGTAGCCCAGAGTTGCAAGTCAGTCAGTCAAGGAGCTGTTAGACACCTTACACTGTAGATGTTTGGGATAACCAAGATAATCTGCACAAAGCTAGCTGGTAGCACCTACAGGACACCTGCACTCTTACGAAGCCACTTCTGCTGGTGAGGCATATATACCAGGATATCTAAGATGCCTCTAGAAAGGAATATTAATGCATCTTACATTCTATCCCCACTTACTGATGCATGTTCAGCAGAGATAGAAAGTTTTCAGACTTACTTATGCTGCAAATCTCTGAATTTTTTCATATTGATTTCTAAAATAGTAATTCAGATTGGGAGATACCTCTGGGAGTCTGCTAGTTCCAACCCCTGCTCAAAGTAGGGACAACAGTTTGTCAGTATCTCTCTTGTACTAGAGGAACACAAACTGGACACGGTACTCCAGATAGAGCCTCATAAGCACTGAATAGCGAGCAACAACCACTTCCCTCAACTTGCTAAAGACAATCTTGCTAATACAGCCCTGTACATGACGGGCGTTTGCTCCAAGGGTGCTTTGCTGACTCATGTTCAACTTACTGTCCTCCAGCACCTCCAGATGCTTTTCCGCCTAGTGCTTACTGTTGCACTGGGTTATTCTGTTCCTCATGCAAGACTTCATATTGGCCTTTATTCAAATTTATGAGGTTTGTACAATTAATCAATGATTTATAAATTTAATCAAGTTTTGGAGGTTTTTCATAAAGCAAGGACTAATCTATGTCTTTTTTTGTGTTTTAGCCCCACATAATAGGATGAATAGACTTTCATTCATTGAAAAAATGTGCAAAACTGTATTTTTTTCTGTGAAATTATTATGGCTCTAAAAATATTTTTAGAAATTAAAAATAGCTTTGGCTTAATAAACAACCTAGATCAGACATTAGAAATGTAATTTTTCAGCCCAAATACTTCAAGATTAGTGGACAGAATCTTATTTTCTGTAATTATAATCTGCAGTTAAAATCTATAAACGACTACATTAACTGGTGCTATCAACCCCAAGTATGTTGAATTGGTATAAAAAAAAATTAACAAATGCCAAAACAAAGAAAGATATTTTTCGAGACTCATCATATTTTCTTCTTCTTTATTACTATTTGCTTTATGCAATTATCTTAAATTCATACAAGTTGTCATCAAAGCTTCTGGATTGCTAAGAAGGCATTGCATAGACTCTGGTTTGTTAAGGCAATACTTGGAAAGTAGTTGCTTAGAGCCATAGTAAAAATACAAACCACTAAGAAGTAGTTTTGAAAACTACTATACTATACTGTGCATAGTTCTCGCTTCATTTAGAAGCTTGAAAAGTGCCAACAGTACAGCCACTTATTTGTAAGTGTAGTATATACCACTTACATAAATTAAATATTTTAAGATCATTTTCTTGGGTTGTTTTCCATTTTTATTTGTAACAATTCACACTGAAAGAAGTCCATTGTGTACACAGTGCATCATTCTTCAGGTGACACTATGGTGCAAGTAAAGTAACTGTAGTGAGTTTTGTTTGCCACAATGAAACAGTTTTTAAAAATGTTTACATTGATTCTATAGAGCGTAACATGCAGACCCTGAGCTAGCAAGCAAAACTTCACCTGTGACACTCAGTCCTGACAGCAGCACTGATCAGCAGTATTTTGCTCATACATCCAAGCAGTTGGAGTTAATAATAAATTAGAAATGCGGAGGGATCTGGACAGGCTGGATCGATGGGCAGAGGTCAACTGTATGAGGTTTAATAAGGCCAAGTGCCGGGTCCTGCACTTGGGTCACAACAACCCCATGCAACGCTACAGGCTTGGGGAGGAGTGGCTGGAGAGCAGCCCGGCGAAAGGGGACCGGGGGGTGCTGGTTGACAGCCGGCTGAACATGAGCCGGCAGTGTGCCCAGGTGGCCAAGAAGGCCAACAGCGTCCTGGCCTGTATCAGGAATAGTGTGGCCAGCAGGAGTATGGAAGTGATTGTGCCCCTGTACTCGGCACTGGTGAGGCCGCACCTCGAATCCTGTGTTCAGTTTTGGGCCCCTCACTACAAGAAGGACGTTGAGGTGCTGGAGCGTGTCCAGAGAAGGGCAACGAAGCTGGTGAGGGGGCTGGAGCACAAGTCTTATGAGGAGCGGCTGAGGGAACTGGGGTTATTCAGCCTGGAGAAGAGGAGGCTGAGGGGAGACCTTATCGCTCTATACAACTACCTGAAAGGGGGTTGTGGCGACGAGGGTGTTGGCCTCTTCTCCCAAGTAACCAGCAATAAGATGAGAGAAAATGGCTTCAATTTGTGCCAGGGGAGGTTTAAACTAGATGTAGGAAAAATGGCTTTACTGAGAGAGTGATCAAACATTGGAACAGGCTGCCCAGGGAAGTAGAGTCACCATCACTGGAAGTGTTCAAAAATGTGTAGACGTGGCACTTTGGGACATGGTTTAGTGGGCATGGTGGTGTTGGGTTGATGGTTGGACTTGATGATCTTAAAGGTCTTTTCCAATCTTAATGATTCTATTCTATTCTAGTCCATTCTATTCTAACATTACAGTATTGTCCTGAATTTAAAAAATATTAGCATATAACATAAGCAACATTAATATAAATTAACAGCTGCATTACAAAAAGCCATAATTAAAAGGCAATATATTTTGTATGCAACTGATTGATTTACCTGCTCTGAGATGCCCCACCACATCAGCCAAGCTACCTTTCTTCACTTTGGTAATGAAGGCACCAAGTCGTCCTAATTCTGTCATTTTTCCTCCAACAACCTGGTTAATCATAAATTTGTGAATTTCCAAGCACAAACCACATATCATATCAAGCATAAATAGATAGAATAGTTTTCACATAATTTTAAAAATTAAACTTGTCAATTTGGGATTTACAGAGGCTTACAGACAAAGTTAAAAATACAAAAAGGTCAGATCTAGTTGAAAAGAAGTAGATTGACTGCTGTGTCAATTGACACAGAATCAATAAAATTCATATTCCTTTTAATGTGTTTGACTAATCAGTCTTACGCAGTTTGCTAAGTATCTAAATTTGTTGCAGAAACTTAATAAATAACCAAGAAAATGTACATCTTGCAAGTATATGCCTGTCATATTCTTAAGTTCAAATTGCAAGATCACATCAAACCAAACGTACGAAAATCCCCAAATGCAATTAGTACAACAATTAAAAACAGCAAATACACTACTATGAAACATGGACAAACAGTTCACAAGAATGTTGCTACTGCTAAAACCCAGGTCCTCTCATCCAAGCACATGGCAGGACAAAACAGCACTTCTGGCTTTTGTTAAAGAGAACTGAAGAGAGTTATTTTTAAAATGACAGCATCATAGAGACATCAGGAAAGTCTGGGAAAAAAAGGTGCCCACAAGAGATTAGATTTTTAATAAAACATAAAACAAAAAATGTAGTCTTGCTGACTTGCTATTCTGTTTAGTTATCTTACTCTCTCCAGTCAGGTATTTTTTGTCAGGAATACACTGGGAGGAGTTTTATAATAAAATGAAACAATGGAACGCTGCTTCATTAGGTATTATTTCCCCATGTGGCAATCACAATGACTAGTAGAAGCTTTAATACAGATATATATCCAAGATCTAGAAGCCTACCTGCCAACAAGGTTGCCACACAATAATGTGTTAAATTTATCAGTGGGGACCTTAGTTCCCATCATACAAAAATGAAACTTGAAAAACCGAAGAGAAGCTCTCCATTCTGCACTTCCTCCTAGGACCAACCTTTTTTCTCACATATTAATAAAAATTGCTTGCTGCCAGCAAAAATCAGCTTTGTGCTACAGGCTATTAGACATGTAGTAGAATGAAGCTGTTCTCATTTTCTGTATTCCCACTCCACACTATCTCACTTCAAAGTGGATAAATGGCTTTTACCCAGGGTATGCCATTACTAAGTTCACAAGGTTCTTTCCTGATTTAATTCCCACCATGATGAGCTGAACCGACAACGCACATCTCCATTACATGCAAGGGACTGAACTATCAGACAACTATATGCAAGGAGTGGTTCAGTGTCAATGCCCTTCGAAGCAGACTCAGTCCTAAGTGGATGGGAATGTTTCCTATTTTGCATTGTTTCTGCTGTTCTCAGTGGGGAGAGGAAGACATGCAAATTAAATTCTCTCAGTCATCTTTGGAGCTCCATATAGTTACAAATATGCATAGAGAGAGAAATTCTTGAACTAGCACACTGTACTCCCCACCAGCTTCAGAATTAGCACTCTCTGCCTTTTAAGTTTTCTGGCAATTTAAGGACATGAACTTAAGAGTCCACTACCACTGACTGACGTAGGGATTTAAATCAACTGGACAGTGTTGCCAAGATCTTAAATTTGGGGCCCTGAATTAAGTGGAATTACATTTAATACAACCTTTGCTATGCTTTAAAAGGTTTTTTTGCAAATTTTTGTTTAAGTATTTAGTTTCGTTCTACAAAATTTCTGTTTCCGAACAGCTGTGTGAATTTTAAACACTGACCTTGTAAACATTTGCATCCAGGTGACATTTATGTGTGTGTATTATGAGATGAATTTCTTGACTGAAATGCAAACAGGAGAGCTAGAAAAGGCAGGGTGCCATCAATGCATTGCAATGTGCAGTATATGTCTTGCAAACAGGAAGCTGAATAAACATACACTTTTTAATCAGAAAGTTCAGCTCCATTGCCATGGATGAGTGGAAGACTGCATAGAAGGCTTAAATACATCTACATTCATAATTTGTCTGTGTAACTTCCAAAACTTCCTAAAAATGAGGAATATATTTTTGTCAAATGACCATATAATTGGAGAGTCCTCTGATTTAACGTGCTAGACCTCTAGGTCTAAGGTCAGTGGAAGTTTCTTTCATTTACCACAAAACCCATGCAATACTTACTTTTAGGCCCAATAATGCACCTGATTCTTTTGGCATGGTTGTTCGCTTGTTAAGAATAACACGCCCAATTAAGCGATCTCCCTCTTTAGAAGGCTGCCACGTTACTGGATGCTGTTAAAACAAGCAATGGAATTAAAGGAGTGCAACCACCTTCCTGTATTTAGATGCACATTTATAAAGCAATAACATCTCTGGATCATTATGTCATGGTAGACACAAACATCCTTCAGATGTGTTATATATTGCACCGAAGCTTTCTATTATTATATCTGTTGGACTCTGGCTTCACTAAATATTTATGCCCACAGTAAAAAAATCTCAGCACTAAGTCTGCAGGTAGAATTATAATATAAATCAAAGTTCAATATAATTAAACATTTAAAACTAACTTTAGGTAATAAAATTAAACATTTACTTTTAAATTCCATGACCCTGAAAAGTGCATTCATAAATTCTGTTCTTTAGGATAATATACATGTTATACAGACCTAATATGTGTGTTCACTATATAATAAAAAACCAAATGATCTTTTCCCCCTCCAAGTCAATAGAAAAAGTCATTAATCTCTCCCAGAACAGCATCACACTCACAGCTGCTTTTGTGGAGTGTAGTGAAATCTAGTATCATGTCTATAAAATAATTAAATTCAAGTTAAAATTTAGGCAATTGTACTAGTATATATTTTGATGAAAATGTCTTCATGATTTCAATTTCCATGATCCACTAAACCAAGTTTTCATATATTTTGCATAGCACAATTTTATTACAACAAAATATCAATGTTGAACTGAGCAAGCAAACATTTTCATTCATACTTATGAACGTCTTTTTCCCTATTTCTTACCGAACTAATGGGGGATGTCTCCCTGCTGTGCCACGTGGCAGGATCCAGCCAGTAATAATCCAAGTCACCTGGAAGAATATGAATAGAAAGAAATGTGTAATCTCTCAAACAGAGAAAGATGTATGGATGATTACTTCTATATGCAGGAATGTTAATGTGCAATAGTTTGATGAAGCAAATAAAAAACCCTGTATTATCATTCAAATTAACTTATAGTTACCTGAAAACAATATAGACTAATAATATAAACCCAAAAACACACAATGCATTTATTTTGACCTCTGCTTTTTCACAAATTGCACCTCAGAATCAGTTGTGCACTCCAGTTGTTTTTGACTTTGCCCAGTCATCCAAGAATGGACCCCAATGCATCTTATTCACAGCCCTCCTCCTCCCACCGTCTCCATAACAAACACACAGGACTACAGCTAATGATGACACAAGAGAGTATACTCCACAAAATAGGCACTTAGCTATAGTTAAGGACAGAACAGTCAGCTACACTCAAGGATCTGCGAAGTAGTTGATCAATACTGTGACAAGTACCATACATATGGAGAGGGACAAGAGCTGGCAAAGGGTAACAGAGCACCAGGCAAAACAGCCACACAAACAGAGCAAATAGTGCCAACAGCCAATATGAGGTTGCAATCTTTCATTCCATTTGGGACAAACTTATATATTATATCCATCAAGAATAAACCCATGAATTACAGTGCTCTGGAAGGCATGAGCCCATTGGGCCAAGGAGGGGAACCACGGGTAGGGCTTGGGAGAAAAGGCAGCAGAGCATACCACGGAGAGTATATACAAATTCATGGAAAGCTAAGGAAACCACAGTTTGACTTAATATATTACAGCTGTAGAAGGCTGAGTTGGTAGCAAAAAACTACCAAATTCACTGGCAGTTGTGTAGAGAACTGATGTAACTGAGCACTCCAAGGAGTAAAAGGACGAGGCAGGAACTCCAAGAGGAAGAACATTGGGCAGTGCAGTTCAGAGTACAATTTTATGTACAAAGAGGAAGGGTGCCAGTGATATAGGGAAGGACATACAGAATGATTCAGGCTAGAACAGATCCAACAGAAGGGTAAATGTGAGACTGATACAGCAGCAACAAATCTGAAGGTTTTCTGTGCTAGCACTAGTTTTAAACAGAATATACCTGTGAGCTCTGAAACTTGGTGTTATTTCATCCCTTTGGGCATTGCCACAGTGTATTAACAAAAATGCAATAGAAACATTAAAAATTAGAATGACAACTCTTTCTAATGGTCTCTTGCAATAACAGTAGTATATAAAATCTTGATCTGAAATAACCAAGAGATATTTTTTAATTCTGAGAAAAAGTAGATGATTCTGCCATTTAGCTTACAATGCCTTTAAACACACAAACAAACAAACCCCCACCAAATCAAAATCTAAACTTTCACTTCAGAGGTCAGGTTTAGACCCTGAAGGAAATACAGTCACCTCTCACTGAGGTTTATATCCATACCTGCACTTCAAGTATTTTTCACCCTCACTTTGGCAGAGAATCTTGGTCATTTGAAATATGTTAGTGGAACAGCTTGATAATATTGCTTTTTGAATTCACAAGTGATTTTTCTTCAAGTCTTTAAATTAATATGTCCCAGATTTAGTTTTCATTACAGAACAACTCTTCACATGCTTTCCTAGCAACATTCCTACAAACTCTTTACTGATCATTTAAAATACACCTCGTAAAAATCATACTTTATCACTAAAGTAAAATACTTATTGCCGATATCCTCTGCACTCTTGATATGCTCTATGTCTTCAGAAAACAGATGTTATTTTTTATGTATAATTTAGGCAATGCATCTTCACTATTTTATTTTATAAAACACATCTTTCTCATACTACTGTTAGATCACTACTCTTACCAGCACACAGGCATCCAACAGAAGCCCAAACAAAGCATGCTTCTAGCAAGAAAAAAAAATATACATTTACATGAAGATTTTATTATTTTTTACTTCTTCTACAAATATTTAGATGCTGATTATGAAATAGAAGTTATACCACTCTTTATAATCTGTAAAATCTGTGATAGCTTGCCATCTACATGATTATATGCACAAGCTTATATTTAAACAGCTTATTATTATCGCATGCATAACCACACGAAGCAGTTTGCAGATGCATTAGCTACTGCAGTTCTGCAATTTTGGAGATCTTAACTTCACATTAAAGATCTTTCAATTTTATTTTTAGCACTGTTCTTTGAACCTTTATAGACTTCAAGATCTCAGCAAGAACAACAAATCCAGAAACCAGACTGCCACCCCAGGTGCTGGTAGTAAGCTGGGACCTGTGGCACAGAGCTCTCCAATCTTCAGCAATGGACTCAACAACAGCACCAAAAAGCAACTCCCTCCTGTGTGAGCTGGCCTGCCAGAGGAAAAACAACACACTTTGCCTCCATGTTTCACGGCTATTTGCTCAGCAATAGAGGAATGTTCAGGCAGGAATAAATATCTGGTCCAGCATGCAGACGTGTGTGTCCAAGTGCTCAGAAACATTTCTGCTCTTGTCCCCATTGCTCCCCACTCTCTTTTCCTTTCTTCCATCCCCAGCTTCAGCTTCTGGGTCCCAGTTTCCTCGCCGCTCTTTCTCCTGG